>NW_020955223.1:921675-933144 GCF_003031625.1 Empidonax traillii
ATATAAAAAAAAAAAAAAAAAAAAAAAAAAAAAAAAAAAAAAAAAAAAAAAAAAAAAAAAAAAGCTGTCACTTTTTGCACCCCAGCACCCTTACATTGCTACTGAATTATCCAAGTTGAATCACAGCTTCACAGCTACCATTGGTTTTTTAAAAATGCAGTGACCTGGCAGTTCAGGAAACAAACAGCTACCTCTCCACACCAACCTAACCAAAATAACAGCTACAGCGAGTTCAGCCTTGGCATCAGAGAAGGAAGACAAACAGCCTCAGGAAGTATCAGGAAGGCAAAACAGGCAAAGAACCAGTCACAGAGATCTGGTCCAGCCTAGCCTTGGACTCCAAAAAAGAACCAATAAGCTCCTGAAACTATGACAGTAGTGATGATACTAAGAAGATTCTAAAATTATTTTTAAAAGTTTGGCTGTCTGGGCACAAGTCTGCCAATCTCAGTGTGCTCTCTACAAATAAAGCATGTGTTTGTGTATTTCCAAACTCCACTTTGACCCACTTTGAGGGTCAGATCCATTAGCATTCTCCACTACCTCAGTCACAGCATGATGCAAAAACCATTTCATACACAAGCAGAAAATCACATGCGATTTAAGGTTTTCAGGATGCCAGAAGTTTCACCAAGGTGCACACCCAGCACTGCCACAGCCCTGCCTGAGCATGTAGAGACATTTCAGATACGCCGACCCTGCGCCCCAGCTCCAGCCCAGCAACCACACATGCAACATGTCTAATGTGCATTGGCAGAACTGTATTAAGCATCAAGCACAGCAACCCTCCAAAACTGTGGCAGGTGGAGGTATCGTGCATGCAAAATGCATCAACATCACTGGTAACAGAGAATCCAGATCTCCCCCCTCCCAGCTGGGTATGCTAATTGCTAGAAACTGAATAACGTTCTAGCCCACTTGACTGTTCTCCCAGTCCTTGTGTTGTGCCTGAAATAGAGGTGCAAACCTTGCTGTTTGAAGATCCTCCTGGGACATTCCTATCTTTTCATTTCCCACTGGCTGCCTTAGATGCTCTCTAGTCAGCACACTGACTGTTGTGGTACCTATTCATGACACCTCAGGTAGGTTTTCTAATTCTACTTCCAAAGTCAAGCGGACAAAAAAGTTAGGTATGGAGACGTTAATTTAAAGAGCACTAAAAAGTCATCTTTGCCTAAATTGTAGATTCTGGTTTTCACATGGACAAGAGTAAGCCAGAGAGCAAGGCAGATCTTTAAGGAGACTCAAAGAGTGACCTTACTGGTCCGCATAAAAACACCTCTTGCAGGCTGCCTAGGCATGCAAAACATCATAAGCATATGAATCCAGCAGGTGACATTAGGAACCTCACAGGTTTCCAACAAGAGGAATGTGATTAGTCCTGCAACAGGCTATATTTTTTCTGTCTCTTCTCTAAATGCATAGAGTTTAGTGTACATGCATTCACTTCCCCACTCTCTCTCAAATACTTTTTTTTCCCCTCTTCAGAGAAAAGAAAAATGCCAACAACCCATTCCTTAAGAGCAATTTCATCCTTTAACACACTGGATTTTGTGCAGGTCAAGTAAAATTTTTGGTAGAGAATATAATTGCAATTGCATGTTTCTAAGAACTTGTAAATAGCATGACATTATTTTAAAAATTTATGAAAAATGCATTTACTGTGTTCCTTTAAGTGTTTTCACACAGCTTCAGTTGAAATTGCTTTACTCCAAAGCAATTGAATACAGAGTATTTTTATAAGGACCTCTTTGTCTCCCTGCAAATGACTGAGATACAAACACCTTCCAGAAAGAAAATGTACCAGAAAATATGCAACCTTACATTTTACTAGCCATAGTTATCAAGCACCATAAAACATCAGTTGCCCTGTTTCTGAAGATTGTGTTGTAGCTGAAGCAAAATAGCATTATTAGTAAAGTCAAGTAGTGCCCAGAGGTCTTATGCAAGTTTAGGTTTGGCACCATACGAACATACAGGCTCTGTTCAGTATGGTAAAGCCATTCTACAGCCAAAGCAGTGGCAATTCCATAGATAAAAAGCAAAAATTAAGCTAAAATTCAGCAGCACATTCATGCCATCTTCCAGGAAATACAGTATCACGTACCTCCTTGTCATACTCCTGGGACAACATAGATAAATAAAATAAACATTGGCCTAAACAAGCTGGTCAGAAGACACACTGTTACCATTCAGGGCTGTAACCTTCTGCACATTACAGCGTCAGGAGGGGTGCCTGTAACATATTGTTTGAAGCACACTTGGAAGAGCTGCTCTAACCTCCTGGTACCCAAAGCTGCATAGAAAGAGGAAGTCATTTCCTGACTTGGTAAGATTCAGGTAACTTTAAATACTTTTCAGCAGGCATCACAAGAGAGAAGATGTACACATAACTACCGGGTCTAGTAGCACTCTCCTAGGCTGTACATGCAGCAAAGTCACCCTGCAATTCCTCTTACAGGGACACCATAACAGAAAAGAGCAAGTTTCAAAAAGTGGTTAAAACCAGTAGCAGTTACAATATGTGATGTCATCAGTACCTCTCTAACACACTGAAGACATATAGCAACCTCTTTCACCACCTCCTCTCGCCTTTACCTTGCTCTGAGAAAGAAAGGTGGGGGCAGGGAAGAAATAGTAGCACAAACTCAATTGGAACAAAAGCCTTGGTGTAATAAAACTTCTTTTTGGGGGTAACTCACTGTTCCCTGTAGAAGAGAGCTGTATGGACGTTTTCCATGGCAGAGTCTCTCCAGGAGTGCCTTTCCTAGAATTATTCTTGCCAGTAGGACCTGTAACTCTCTGTGCGCCTTGTGAGACTATGACTCAAGCATTCCTCCAAAGAGTAAATCTTATAAGCAAAGACTTAAGCAGTAAAAGAAACCAAATGAAACTAAACACATAAATGATGGCAGGGAGCACAGCAAAGGGGAGTAAATTATTTGGTTTCTCCTCTATTTCAGTTGCAGTCATCATTCATGCTACTTTGCACTTAGAGAAGGTTTGAAGTTATCAGCACTCATACAAATTCAATGCTCCTCTACCAGGCAAATTCTGGTCTCCTAAGAAATCAAGATGCAGTAACAAGTCATAAGCAGCATAAATACGTGTTTTTTCTGAGGACAAAAGTGGAAAGAAGAGTCTCATGATACATGTAGTATTTAAGAATCTACATACTTATGCGCAGTTCCAAAATATAACTACCCATCAGCAAGCGCCACTAGACCTGTAAAGACTAGCAACGGGACTTTCCATGTGGATATTACTTAGTGCTATCACATCCAAAAAAATTACCACAGTACCATTAAGTGCCACAATGGTATTAAGTCATGCACTATTAAGTACACAAATTCAGTTGTGCTTAAGGCAAACAGAGGTGGACCTCTCTTACTCACCACCCACATTTCTCAAAGAGTGGCTGCAGCCTGTCCACAAGGGACTCCACTCCTTTCATAGACACAGTAGCCCATCATGATAGAATCCCTCACCTCTTTCCTTCTGAGGGCCCAACAAATTCACATGCAATGCAATGCAATTCTTTGCTTCCATTTTGATGGAGGAAGGGAAGAATGGCATCATTGAGGGCAAGGAGAGTGAATCCAGTCTGTTCCCATCCCACCCTACTGCTAGCACAGGGGAGACAAGCATGGGAGAAAGAGTTGAACGAACAGGCTCCATGGAACTGCATGATGCATGAAGGGACATGCTGGGTGTGCATGATAGCAAAATAATCAAAATAATTTCTACATTTGAGTTTACATCAAGTCCAAAACAGCCACAGATGAAATAGTGTGAAAAGCTGTATTACCATAGGGATTGTTTTTCTACCTGTGACTAGATTCAAAAGTATTTCTTCCTTTACATACCCTTTTGTAATTCAAACTGAACCAATTGACCAAGCATAGTATGTGCACCAAAGTCTTAATGGCTCAGTAAGTGAAAGACATGGCTTAAGCCACAATTACATTCAATATTTAGATTTTATACTTTACCAAAGGCAATTAAGAGGATATTTCACCATTAAGCAAGATGGAAAGCTACTTCCTTGTTCCAAAGGCCTCTTGATTACCTTTTCAGTAAAAATAACAATTATTAATAGACTGGAGTACAGAAATCTTGGGGTGTTTCCTGGAAAGACCATGTCCTTATGATTGGTAATAAGAAAACAAAAAACAAATAATAAAACTTCATATTCACGCATCAAACCAGAAAGAATAAAAAAACACCAACAAAAAGCATCAGAAGCTCACCACTTCCAATCTAAAATCAGGCATCTACAACTCCATTTCTTCTTCTGCATACCCAGATATTCCCGAACTAGCATATGGATCTGGAGACATGGCAGTCTGTTGTGATTCAGGGAACATTTTGGTCTGTGGGTCAAAAGGAGCTCTCAGTGTTGGCTGATGTTGGTTGCACCAACATCTGAGAGTTTTGGCACTGTTTGGAATTATGCTTGCTTAGAATTGCATTGCCATGATGTCTGCATTTCAACCATTGCTTATCCAAACCTCACTAATTCACATCACCCACTGCAAGTGCTGGATCATTTCTGCAAATAAAAAGGCTTGTACAGTCAGGGCCTGAGGCAACTCCAATTAATTCAGCCAAGGTGATGCATCTTGCAGCACTGGGGTGTTCAGTGGAAAATGTCTGACTACAATAGCACCAAGGCATACAAAGAGCCTGTGATTGGGACTAACTATTTTTGATATGACACAGTTTAGGACTTTAGAGGTAAATATGACAGTAACCAGAAAGAACATGTAACTCCACTGATACAGCTTCCATAGTAAATAGTTCCAGAAAAACACAAGAGGAAAGAGAATTTTAAAAAACCTGTTAAATACATGAAAACTGCAAAACAAATTTTCTTTACCTTGTATTAGAACTATCCCAAATATTGTCACATAAGTCAGCAACAAATCTCTTTGTTACATTATGTATATACTTCAGACAGTCAGACACTTATTCTTTGAAAGACTTACACACGCACTTAAAATTAAGCATGCAAATAGTCTCACCAGGTACTGATAAAAGGTTCATGCCTTCACTTGAACAGTCATTTTACAAGCTTTTTTAGCATGCAATATTTGTGTTCACTTAGTACATAAGACAACAATTTTCAATCTGGTTAATACAGGCAACCATGTGTCCAATGGATAAAAGTTCACACATGCACACCAAAAAACCAATTACATCACAAATAGAGAGATACTCCACAGTATTTAAAAATTAACTTCTGTATCATTATTTTGCAGTTCAGTACAAGTACTGAAATTTATTCACATGCTATTCATAGCAGAGATGAACTTTAATGGTGTTCAAGTGCTTCCACGCTAGCCACTGTTTTTACAGTTTTCTAGGCTTTGATTTATCTAACAAAATTATTTGAGTTCGGAATTTTCATTAATGTAATTTTTAACTGTTTTGAATGTAGCTTGGTGGTTATGAAATACAAAGTTTAAAAATATTATATACACTAGTTCCCACTATAAAAACAAGCTTCTGACCTTAAATTGAAAAGACAAAGTAGCACAATAGCACAGGCAAAATCAGCTATAGGAAGAAGTCTCGCAGAGAAGTACCTCAGAACTTCCCACTGAAAATATGTTTATATTTTACCAAGCAGTAGGACTTTAAAAAGACAGCAAGTCACAATTTGCACATGCATGAGACAACAGCTATGCCCAGAACTGTGTAGCAGTATAGGGATCAAGGGTAACTGACATTCACTCAACGCAAACATTTAATTTTGCTGAAAAATACACACTAGGTGAATGGCAAGGGGCATTAGCTAGACTGTGTAACTTCTCTTTAGAACTATCTGGCTAAAGGGCAGAAAAACAACGTTGTGATTGCATTGTTAAACACTCAAAATGAAGAAATAAGCATGACACACTATACAAAATGTTAGTGCTTTGTACATGTGTTGCCATAAAGATGTTTCACATAGCCTATTTTTTTGCACAATGCAGATATAGAAGCCAGCACCTAGGATGGTAATTTAGTTACCAGTGGGGTAAAAATCAACTGGAAAATCTCACCTGAGGTTTTTACTGGTAATTTGTGTGAATGTAATTTACAGCAGAGTTTTCCGAAAACACTTTGAGAAAAGTTTTTCAAAGTTTACAAAAAGACACTGATGTGCAATATACATTGTTTAAAACATTGTATAAGTTGCAAAACATTGAGTAATATACAACAAAGGAAATTAAATGGGACCGTAATGCCCATTTCTTGATACCTGAGTGCTTAACTCCGCAGCCTTAACAGTACCCCATTTGTGTTTTCCTTTTGACAGACTGAATTCCTAGAGTCTGCTTAAAATGTCAACATTTGAAATCTTGCAAGCAAAGACCAATTACATTCAATCCCAAATACTCATATGCCCAAAAGGGTATAATTAAAAAATAAAAGGAAGCGGTCATGCAGGATACTGGCAAGGAAAAGGTACTGAAGGAATTTTAGAAAAAGCATTCAAACTCACCAGTCCATTGTTTGGCTGAGGTGAAAAAGGCAAACATTACTGAGATGCACCAGTGAGGAAGTTAGAACACAAATCAAGGCCCATGCCTGCAAGCACATGTGAATAACTTCAGGCCCAGAAGCTCTTTCTGTGGCAAAGTTATTCATATGTGTGCAGAACCTAAGCTCAGATGTTACCGTTAGAGTAGGAAATGCTACTTCCATTTTGCTACTGATCTCAATGAAAATAGAAATTCACCTATGTTTAACAGCAACTGTTTCAACTCAAGAAGACAAAAACGCCTTGAGGTCTCTCAAGGTAACATAATAATTAACCTGTTCTAGCTGCTCCCAGTTCTCCCTATCTATTTTTTCTCTCTCTCTCTCTTTTTTTTTTTTTTTTTTTTTTTTTTTTTTTAACACAAGTCTCAAAACACATCTGAGCTTGCAAATGGAAGCCTTCCCAGGAAGCTAAGTGAGGGCTGTACACCCTGTGGTACAAAGTGCTGTATCTATGTTTTGCAATGTACCAAGGTTGCTTATGACATTAGGATTAAGCCATTATTCTTTTTACTGGGTATTTCTCTGCCAAGCCTGATGTCACCTGAAATGTACAATATTCAATTCAGTGTCTTCTTAAGTGTTGAGTCCTTCCAACATACGCTTGTGTAGATTTTGGGGATCTGAACTGTGTAATAAACCTCACTAAGAGAAAAAGGGCACCATGCAAATGTGTAGAATGGAGAATGCATGTTTACCTGATTGGACAAACACTAACTATATATACAGTATTTTTAAAGTTTATGTGACTAGTATGGATTCAAATAGATTGCCGATTATGAACTACTGTTTGGAGAGGAAAAGATAAGTAAAAGGTTTATGAATTCAGTGAACGGAAGACTTTAAAGTCTTTAAACACCAATAGTTTGGTAAGATGTAACTGATACGCTGTATGTATGTATGGAAGAGTGGGCAATCAAAAATTAAAAAAAAATAGGACAGCTGAGATTTATAAATAGTAAACACAAGATCTGGGGATGATTGTTTCATGTACCCTAGCAATGAGGAATCATACACTGTTCAATTTATTAGAACAGTGTGCTGTTCAGACAACCTAAGTGATGACAGTAGCAACTCTGTCATGGACTCACTGAAATAAAGGAGCGTACAAGTCCAGCCAGACTGGGCGCATGTGCTGCATTGAGTTGTTTGAGGATGCTTTGTTTTCTGATGTTCCCTCAATGTAAGTTTCATCACAGATGTCAACAAAACAAGTACATGGAGTAATTTCTTTCAAAAGTCTCAGTAGTCAAAAATGAAACCTAACAAAAGTAGTTACGTTTTGAAACACCAACACTACATATAATTTTATCTGCCATTAGATATGGCCTTGATCCAGGTAACGGCTAAATTTTTTTCCTGGGATGTATTACTAGGCAATTAATTAAAGTATTTCAATTAATTTATCCTTCCGATCAGCAAAAAAACCTAAATAGCAGGTATCAACCTGACAGGAGAGCACTGAGAAGTGAAAAGGGTTGAAAATTATAACCAAAGTGGAAAGAGAAGGTAAAACCGGGTATATGGCCAAAATGGGAGAAAAAGCAAAAAGGGACTTTGGTGCTAAGGCCTGCAAGTAGGACTGAGCCAATGTCTGTGCCCACTTCGGGACCCGCCAGCCAGTGTCCCGAGGACCCGCTGCATCCTCTCCAAAAACATGTGCGTGTATAACATGTGTATGTGCGTATTTTTATGCATCTCTACATTGTGTAAGTAGGCGCCCGGCGGGGCTTTCACTGAGATACTGCCGGGCCCAACAGTGCTCGGCGGAGCCGCGGCCGGGCCGGGGCGCGGGTGCCCGGCGGCAGGGCAGTGCGGAGCCAAGCCGGCACCGGCACCGGCACTGCGGGACCGGCACGGGCATGGCGGGACCGGCACCGGCGCGGGCAGGGTGGCTCCGCAGTGTCACTGCCTCCGATGGTACGGCGCAGGCGGAGCGCAGGTGGAGCGCAGGCCGCTGCTCTCGGCGCGGGCAGGTGCGGACCCCGCCGCGCCGGCACCAGCCCCGCCGGCCGGGGGGCCGCCCGCAGCCCAGCCCCAGCTCCCCCGGGGCCGCCGAGCCGCGAGGAGGAGGAGGCGCCACCGCCGGGTTTCACCAAGGACAGGCCCGAGGTCAAGCCCGGCAGCCGCCCCGCCGCGGCCCCTTCCCCGCCGCCGCCCGCGCCGCCCGCCGCCTCCCCGCCCGCCGGCGGCGGTGCCTTACCTTGGCAGCCATGCTGTGCCCGGCGCGGCCACCCCTTCCCGTCCCTTCCCTTCCTCCGCTCCCCTCCCTTCCGACCGCGGCGCGCAGCTTCCCCGCCTGCGCACCAGCCCGCCAGCGCCGGCCGTCACCGCCGCTCTCCCAGGCAAGGACGGGGCGCCGCCCCCGCCCGGCCCCGCCGCGGCCCCGTGATCGCCCGGCACGGCCCGGGCCGGCCCCGCGCCGGGCGAGGCTGCTGGACGTGCGGGCCCGGCCCCGGCGGGCTGCCGGCGTTGCGGGGCGAGCACTGCCTCACCCCTGCGAGGGGACCGATCACCCTGGGGACTCCTCCTCGGCTACCGCTGGCGGCCCAGCTGGTGCAGAGACACTCCGAGCTCCGAGGGGCCCTGCAGCCTCTGCGGCCGCTGGAGACGCGACCGTGTCTCCAGATGGAGGCTCGTGCTGCTGACCCCAGGAATGCCCCCGCCGCGTGCCGAGGACACTGGGACAATCGGCAGGAGGATACCAACACCTGCACAGCAAACTCTGCTGTTTGGTTCCCCGCAAGTCAGGGATGTTTCATCCAGTTGCAGCATCCCCAGTTACCATTCTGAGATGTCCCAAGAACGAGCTGTGCCTTCCACCAGATTTTGTCAATGCTATTTCAGTTCCTAAGTCAGCGTGAGCGTGACACACAAGCAGCCCCGGGCTGCACCGGAGATGACCTAAAGTACGGCACGCTCAGCACCACATGCAGTTTGCAGACTGGCCACGGACAGCCTGTTCGGGCATGTTTGCACCATGTGCCATGCGGGCCATGGCTGCTACCAGGGCAATTGCCAGCGCTGCCAATGTCCGTTCTGGCTGGCCCTGGCGCTTCTGGCTCCTGGGTGGGGGGATTTTAGGATAGACTGAGGTTAGAGGCAGAGAGCTTGCCGCATTTGTGTAACTAAAAGGTTACTTGTTACCGCTCCAGGGCAAGTTTTTGAGTTGATAATTATGTATCCAGTTAGTCATAGCTTTGAGGTAGATCTTCCAGCAGTCACTCACAAACTGAGTTCTGTAAAGATACTGAAAAGGCAAAGGATGTCAAAGACAGAAACAAAACAGGTTATAAAAACAGAATAATTAACTCTTTAATTGTTTTTTAATTGTCTTAAAATTGAAACAGTAAAGGAATGATCAGGATTCCTGAATGAATCTTCATAGTAGAGAAATTATAAGGATTCATAAACACATCTGCACTTGCCCCCTATACATGTTGGCAGGATGGCTCTTTTTATGTTTTCAGTCCAATGCATTAACTACTTTCTGTGTTTTAGCAAACTGTACAATGTCCCTGTGAGGCCCAGCAACATACCTATCTCCTCAGCAGTCTCCCAGTCTCAGCTTCTTGTAAAAACCCTCCCACTTGCTGGATTCTCTTTATTTTCTATCTACCCCACATTCATGTGCCCGCTGCATGTGCTCAACTGTTCTATGAGACAGCACAACCTTTCTCTTGTTGCATCTCCCTGACCTAGAAAATAGCAATTAGATCACAACAAACTGGGAGCCTTTCTCCAACCACACCTTTTCAAACAAACATAAAAATCAGATTATGTAGTGCCTATCTGCAAACTAGATAATATTGTCACCTTATCATAAATGAATAGATAATAGCAGTCCATTTATAAACAATAGAAAACAATCTCAGATTATTTTAATGATACCACTAAGAAGACAAAAACTACATTGAGAAAATAGCATAAATTGTCTTGGAATACAAATACAGCATTCTGTGTATATTCAGAAGTCAGGATATTTAGATGTGAGGCTCAAAGTCGGTCCTATTGAGCTTTATTTTTGTGAAAACAGGCTTCAATGGGACTTTTTTTTTCATATTAAGACTGCTAAGAAAATTACTACAATTCTCACATTTTAGTGCCACATGGTCTTGAGCCAGTTGCCAAGGAAAAACACAAGCAGAAAAACTGCCAATGTTTCAAGTGGACTGGTGGTGAAATTCAGAGAGGTGAATGAAAGATGACCCCAGAAAGTCTTGATCAGCTACTCCCTAAATGTGACAGCACAGGAGCTCTTCTAGCACTTATAATCATAGAACCATGGAATGGTTTGGTTTGGAAGGGACCTTTAAAGGTCATCTAGTCCAACCTTCCTGCAATGGGTAGGGACATCTTCAACCAGATCAGTCTACTCAGAGCCCCATCCAACCTGATCTCGAATATTTCCAAGGATGGGGCAACTGCCACCTCCCTGAGCAACCTGTTCAAGTGTTTCACCACTCTCACTGTAAAAAGGTCCCTTCCTTTATCTAGTCTGAATCTGCCTCATTTCCCATCCTTTGAGAGCTCCATGTGTCTCAAGTCCTGAGCATGCCTTCAGCACTGCCTTTGTCCTGACAAGACTGGAAGTTTGGCCTGACAGATCTCTCACCATGTCCAATGTGCACATACAGGCCCAAGTTCCTTATCTTCATAGAAAAGGCAATGAAGGCTAAGGTCACATTTTAGATGGCATGCAGTATGACTGTAGTGGATTATAGCACTCTCCTTGGCCACATAAGCAACTTGTTTTCAAAGTCCCCTGTTGACTGAGGTTAGATTCAGGCCCATGTGTCATACTCCTTTCAGTATGTTTTAACCACAAAGCCATAGACTGCTCTGGGGAGTAGAGGAGGAACATTTTTCAGTCTTTCTAGTGAAAACTTGTTATTGTGCAGAGTGGAATCCAAGATTAGCTGGACTGGAGAGAAGCATGAC
>NW_020955223.1:933332-935169 GCF_003031625.1 Empidonax traillii
CCCCTGTTGACTGAGGTTAGATTCAGGCCCATGTGTCATACTCCTTTCAGTATGTTTTAACCACAAAGCCATAGACTGCTCTGGGGAGTAGAGGAGGAACATTTTTCAGTCTTTCTAGTGAAAACTTGTTATTGTGCAGAGTGGAATCCAAGATTAGCTGGACTGGAGAGAAGCATGACTCTTTTGTACGATAAAATGCAATAGGATGAGAGTACAGTTGTGAGTCAGTTTTCATTACAAAGCACAAAAGTATTTCTTGGAGAAGTTAGGACATTGTGTCTCCCCAACCAATGGGTTTTTGTGTGTTTTACACGTAACATTCCCAAACAGAGCACACTGATTCCAGGGCTCCCTTGTACAGTGAGAAACAACCTAGAATTAGCTCCTTCTTGTTCCCTCTTCTGATACAGGGCATCTTGAGTTTGTTTTTACATACAGGGATGGGTTTTGCAGGAAGAGCTGTAGCTTGTTTCCAAAAGAAGCCCCAAACAAGTATATGGACATGGTTCTTTAGATCGAAAATTTGGCTTTGATTGTTTTCATGTGGAAGAGAGAATGAGAGCTGATTCACTACTTGGTGTTTTAACTATTAGGGTGTTGTATAGCAAGGCAACTATATCTCAATAAGAACATAAAATCTTTGCTGAGCTTATTAACATTTACCCTGAAGAGACTGACAGCCTGGGGTTCATGATCTTTTAGACTTGATAAAGGACTGATAAAGGATTAACATTTACCTGTTCACCATTGTAATGCAGAGCTCAGTGCGTCAGCTATTTTGGATCTTGTTCATTACTCTGTTACTACCTTCATTACTCTTTCTATGACTTCTCATACAATGTTCTGGATTTTGCAGGGGCAGACAGATGCCTAAAAAGCAAGCATTACAGTATGTAGCTTAAAGACAAGAAAATATCTTCTAGGCTCTAGAAAGATCTAAGTGCATCTGGGGAGATCTGGAGAGGACCGGATCTGGGAAAATCAGATGTGGACGCACTACCTACCTTAGTGAAAGGCTGAGATAAAGCAATGACTGATCCAAGACCCTCAAGACCTGGGACATTATCCAAATTATTGAGCTGTTTTCCTCAGTATGTCTTCTCTCTGCTTCACAACATAGAAAATATCTTACAAGTAGCTTCTTTTGGATTACACTGTATATTCAGCACCGTGGATATTTTGCTAACTTACCACAAAACTTGCACCAAGTATGTTTTCCTACAAGTATAGCTTATAGTAGAAATAAACAGGTGGCCTCATTCCTAATAGGAAAGAGCTGAATGTTAAAAAGAAATGAGTACAAGGTTTTCCTGAACAAATCTCATTTCTTAAAACTTTATTGACTGCTGTCCTTCAGGGAAGTTTCAAGGAAAGGCATGAAGCAGTATCCCCTTTCTTAGGTCAGAGATTTGGTGTGGGTTTTTTGTTCTTTCTGTGAGTTTTTTGGTTTGTTTTTAATAAAGAATATCTGGCTGATGTGAATTAGCACATCAGTTTCAGGGACTCTTAGCCAAGAATTTGTGCTTGCACAGTAGGCCTAACCCTGAGAATTTCTCTAATAAAATAAAGTATGACTCAGTCTAAATGAATCATTCACAATTCTTCTTTCTCTGTTTGAAGGATATTCACTGCAGATCACGATTTCCTGAAATATATTTGCTGTTTTTCTGGTTATTTTATAACATTGTCTGATGATTGTCAGTGTTTTCTTTTTTTGCTGATTTTTTTTTAAAGTCACACATATTTGTATTTTAAAGCCTGTTTATTTATGATTGCTGAGAAGGTCAGCCAAACATGATCTTAATCCCTGTTTCTTAGAACAAGATTTTCAAGTATT
>NW_020955223.1:935553-944569 GCF_003031625.1 Empidonax traillii
GCTGTTTTTCTGGTTATTTTATAACATTGTCTGATGATTGTCAGTGTTTTCTTTTTTTGCTGATTTTTTTTTAAAGTCACACATATTTGTATTTTAAAGCCTGTTTATTTATGATTGCTGAGAAGGTCAGCCAAACATGATCTTAATCCCTGTTTCTTAGAACAAGATTTTCAAGTATTTTTATGTGCATGTCTAAAATTCATTGTCTATCAGTATTTCTTCCAGTGAAAAACTAAATTGGTCATTTAAATAGTTCAAGTAAAAGCAGCACATAAAAGTATGAATAATTCATTTAAAAACCCATACAAATGGTAGCGTATTTTCATGGTTTTCCCATCTCAAAATGCAACACTATCCCCCAGTGTGTGTATCACGTCTACCAGAAGAGTAGAATTCACAAAGTTGGAAGGAGACAGCTATGATTCAGTCTTATGGCTGTTAATGGCATTTACACAGGCATTGCTGTTAAAATGGAACAGCTGAAAATGCTTACCAGGGCTATGTTTTAGGAATGCCTCTGTAATAACTCAAGAAACATTGCTGCTGATGATGAGTAGGGGATTAGTTCTTCTGTTGGTGTAAATTAGCATAGGTGGTAGATTTGTGCTGATTTACATTGGTAAATCCAGAAAATAGAGGGGATACGGGACAAACGAAAGATGCTATATTTATTTCATAAGGGAAAAATACTTCATAACTCAGGCACACCATTGGCATGAATAAGTTATGAAAAATCTTCCCAGCCAAAAGAACATAATCATCTTTCATGTATAACAGATTTGTTTATTCTGTAAAGATTCATTTCAGTTGATTAATTATCAGTATCTGCTGATGGTGGAGGTAACAAGCC
Organism: Empidonax traillii; assembly: GCF_003031625.1. Classification (NCBI taxonomy): domain Eukaryota; kingdom Metazoa; phylum Chordata; class Aves; order Passeriformes; family Tyrannidae; genus Empidonax; species Empidonax traillii. The sequence continues at coordinate 936,404 of NW_020955223.1, forward strand.
ATCTCTGATGAGAGAATCATTTTAGGACATGCTCAGAATATTTTATCACCTAGCACAAGTTGTGTATGCTTAGAATATTTATCATACTGTGTACTAATAGTGTCACATTTTATAAGCTAAGTACCGAATGTAAATTATATTATAAGATATAGGAGTTATCTGTATTTTTCTTGGGTTTTATTAATAAGAGGGATATAAAAAAATAAATTAAAACACATTAACAGTAGTGTTTGCATGACAAGTGATGAACTGTGCTGCTGCATTAAATCATTGTTATTCTGAACCAGTAAAAATTTGCATAAGTGCAAATGCCGACTCCTAACAATAACATCAGAATTGTTTCCCCTTACACCGAATCGAACCTGTACCAGCCTCATTGCATGCTCACTGGCCATTATTCACGGATGAAAGCTAAGATGGAGATTTATCAAAGCACAAATTACCTCTTTTTTTTTTTTTGTAGTTTTATTTATTAACGAAACAAAACTGCAACTCCAAATTAAAATGCCAAAAGAGAGATTAGATAATCTCAAAACTGAAGCATTTATGAAGAGGGAAAAAAATTATAATAACTCAAGTCAATCACTGCAAAATAAAAAGCAAAAAATAGATCAGATTTTTAACACAGTATATTAATTTGCTATTTATAAAGTTAACCTTAGTCACCAAATCACCTAGAATATAAAGTATTATTCCTGAAAAAGATAAACTGAAATCTGTTACTAAATCCATTGAATAGACACACTACTTTAATCAGACTTTACTCACAGAAGAGACTAGACACCATTTAACAGCATTTGTAGGTTTATAAACTGTATGTATGAGTGTCTGCACACACTGAACATACATTGTGCGCAAGAGGACAGCCAGATTTTCATTAGCCAAGACTTTGCAGAAAGTATTAGAACCTCTGCAGAGTTTTATAAAAAGAACTGAGTTTCTTTTAGCTTCAACAAACCTATGTGTTTGAAAATATAAACATTTGGTCATCCTGAAACTCAGTGTTTTCTTTCATTCTCCAACCAAAACCCATCATTTTTTATTTTCCATGGAGATACAGGTTCTTTTAATTATTAATACACATTTCCAAAATACCCACTCTGAGCTAGACTTTTTCCATAGCTGAGGAAAGATGGTCTGGCTCAAAGTCCATTAAAGCCAACTGGAGCTTTTCCATTAGTTTCAGTGCTTCGCTTAAAGTCAAAGACTATCACCCACCTCGGTATTTACAGCTCTCTGTTATCAGCATATGCCAGCTTTTGGTATTTGTTTTGTTTAAAATGAGATAGATTAAGGCAAAAGTTCAAAAGGTTTTTAATGACTTACAAGACTGGAAGCATTGATAGCAAGTGTGTTTACCTTGGGAAGATGGTAACTTCTAATTATTTGGAGTACTTGCTTTTAATTTCATTACCAAGAAATGCAGGTCACGTTGCTTTTGTATGCATCTGGTCAAAAGTCAGCAGGTATCCAGTTTCAACCAGGCCTGAAGTATTACATTCATTCACATTTTGTAAAAAAACAACTGCACGATAAAGATTAAAGACTTCTTATTTCTTGTTCTGAAGAACGCACTACACTATAAGTTCATATCCTGATAGACTCCAAAGAATCCATATCTAATGAGGGACTAGGAAAGCCTAACTACAGGGAACGACATCAGCCCAGCTACTGATCTCTTTAAAGTCCAGAAGAATACTCAGGAAATCATTTTCCAGGTTGCTCTGTTCACACAGCTGCCTGCTTGGTAAATTGCTTCTCTCCTCTTTCATCTTTTAATTTTGTTTGTTGTTGCTTTCAGTTTGGTTGGAACCAGCCTTAGTGAGGTGGGAAGAAAACATTTGGATCTATTGTTTCATGATTCAGAACTAGGGATGATATTTCTCAGGATGAGTTGTATGGTTGGTGGTGACTCAGTAAAAATGCATTGTGCAGTTTTTGTTTAGCATCTCAGAGCTTTTCCAGCCCAATGACTACACTCTACACACCAAAAGGAGATTTTCAGGGCTTTCCACTAAGTTCCTGAAAGTTGAACTGAGACAGATGTTTTGATTGTTTAGTCCACTATTTCTGAAGTTAGCAAGATTTAAACAATAGATAAAGAAAATCCCCTGCTATGCTCACTGAAATCAGTAGGAAAATTCCAATCTGTGAATATGATTTATCCTTTATTAGATTGAGGGTGGATAGAGATGTATAAGGCAGAAAAGAATCCATCTCTTTTCTCCTTTTCCACCGCTTCTACTACAGTAACAGAGCTAATCAGATGTGAGTCAGCAAAGTGTCCTTTTCCAGGGAGAGAAAGGAAAACTTGCAAAAGGGAAAAAATGTTCTTCTGTGCTGTGCTTTCTTGTTTATATTAATATAGAGTGACTTAAAGTGCTCATCAAGGAAATGTTCATTGCCTGGTGAGGAAATCCCTTACCTTAGCCTCCTGTAGGAGCATCAGAGAAATAGGCATGAAATGCACTCGATGCCTGTGTAGTTTCCTCTTCTTCTAGGATATTCCTCTCAGTGCAGAGTGTATACAATCACTGTGAGGCTCGTTACTAGATTCAGCCAGATAAATAAGTAACTTGTATTTATTGAGAGAATATGTGCAACTTTTGCTCCTAAGATTTGAAAGCAATACCCTTCTTGGGTCCTCAGCCACAAATCAGATGCTAAAGTGATAACCAGCACTGAAGACCTACAGATTGATTTGTTTTTCCAAAAGGTACTGGCACTTTCTTTTCACATGGATCCACTCACTCATTCTGCCTCTTTGATACCAGGCTTGATGAGGTCCACATAGATTTTGAATCTGAAAAACGTTTGGAACTTTGGAAGAGTGTTGGTGCCTACTTAATATTATGGCTTACTGGGGGAATTGAATCTCTAAGAGATTCCTAAAGGTGCCTACTAATATTGTTATATTGTTCAGAATTCCATGTAGAATAGCCCATAGCAGCTGGAACTCTTATAGCGAATGAGACACATCTGTCAGACTTCTTGACTCTGGGCAGTTGCAAAATACAATGCTTATCTTCCACTCTGTCAGTCTTGAATTGGTTCCCAAATATGTTCCTAGGTATACAGTGGAGATTCTGGTCTTGGCTTATTTTGCCTTAAAAACTAAGCAAACTAACAGCCTTCTCTCTATTCCCTTGTTGTATTTGACATTTAGTAGGGAATCTTTTCAAGCTGAAGGAGATTCCCTTCTATATTCTTATTGCTAAAATCAAAGATACTCACTTTGGTGCCAGGGAGTTTGAAATGCTTATGTAAATCATTAACATGAACCATTTATTTTGACTTCAGCTATGTGGTCTAAAGTTGATATATGGAATCTGTTAATCATTACCTGTCAGCTAGTGCTGCATATCAGAAGGTGATTCCAAAAGCTCCTGCCAGCTTTTCAGAGGTCAGTATCTCTGGCTGTCTTTGCATAACTAACCTGCATCCAGCTTCTGGTAAAGGTCCTGAAATGCCTAGTCAGGTGTTTTTCATAACCTATGACACCTGAAGAGATATCCTAACTTCACTGAGTCATGTCCATGAAAGGATGGTGGAACAGTTGGGAACGAGATCTCAAAGTCATATTTTTTCTTGAATAGAGTCAGAAGGTACTGCAGCCCCAGGGAAGACTCCTAGTGTGGTTTTGCAGGTCCCAGGGCCAGGAACTGACATCACCTCAGAATACTTGATCCAGCAGGGACTTTGGACATCGAACAAATTTTCACACAGTGTGACTCACAGTGGGCACATGACAGCCAGAGGAAACTTCAGAAATACCTGCTGAAATGGTGGTGGTCCTCAGATGCATGGTGGCAGACGATTTTAATTATTCCTAACTAATTTTCTTCTGGTGCAGAAAATATCTTTTTTTTTTTCCCAACAGCTACTCCTCAAGAAACTTCATATCTGGCCAATTGCCTTTCTCTTCATGATCCCCTTTTCATTCTTTCTGTCAATGAGCAGTTTTGCCCTCTCTGACTCATTTCTAATCTGGATACTTGCAACCTCATCCTTCTTTGGTTCATCTGGTTTCCTTTTCTAGTCCAGTCCTTGAAGTCCTTTGCCAACCCATTTAAAATTTTTCAATAACTCCTATTCCTTAGTCTCAGTTTTCTTACCTCAAATTCTGCTTCTTTTTCCCAGCACATCAGTTCTGACTTGTTTCTCTTGTGCCTTGATTGAGCCATTGTATCCTCTTTTGTGCATTGGAAGCAGAAAAGAAATTCCTTAGTTGTACTTTGGGTCTAAAGTTCTGCATTAGCCAACAACAGCAAAGAGTAGCCATTCTGTGGAAACGCGGAGAGCCAATATCCTTCAGCCACTGGCTCAATGTAGAACAAATATTTGAAGAATTTAGGTACCAACCCTGAGCAAACCATTACTGCAAATCTGTGGCCTTAAAATTTTCCAAAGTTTTCATCTTGTCCAAATTAGGTCATTTTACTGGCATGAGGTAATAAAAAAGCACATCCCTAATACAAGCATTAGTTCTCTATTAGTTTTCATCCTTCTGTTCCAGAGTACTGGATGCCATAGCTAACTTTCTGAAAAAAATTAACAATGGGAAGTCATTCTTTTTACCTTGTTCTTCAGAATGACTGCATCAGTTCTGTTCAAACTTTCAAAAAAATGTTACTGTGAGCCAGTTAGCTACTTATGGCCCTGAGTGAAGGGGTTAATCTGTAGGCAATTGAAAATAAAATTTTATAATAGAAAATGCTGAAATAAATGTTACATTTTATCTCCAATTGTTTATGAATAAGTTATTTGTGTAACCCCATTTTTTCTTTATTGCATTCTTTTCTTTTTTGAGACTTAGAATGTAAGTAGGTACAATTAGAAACAGTAAAATGGCAGAAAAATATGTGTGATTGCTTGTTGTATTGAAGTGCTAGATGAGAGATTCCACTCGCTTTGAAGAAAAGGACAAGTTACAAAAATAGCTCTGATTAAATGCAATATTTTTTGTCAGAATTAAAATGCTTTGTATGTTCTGTCTTCTAGAAGGGCAAATGGCTGCACAGAATGAACTCTATAGACAATTTTGACATCCCTTGAAACAATCATTGATCAGACACTGTAAAACCTCAAATAGAGGTATGTTGGTCCTTAAAGTATGACAAATATTACAACTGATTAAGACTATTTACTTTGGCAAGACAGAACTAAAGTTTCTGGAGGAAAATGTTTTTGACACAGTTGTAGAAATAATCTTGTAACAGTAGAAAGCATTCCAACTAGAAATGGAGTTTGTACTGTTCACTAATTTCTTTGTTGCCCTTCACTTCAGCTGGTATCCAATTTTATTTCTCTAACTATTCTTTAATTTAGAAATAATTGTAAGTGTAGCGTGAAAATGGTTGCAATTTATATTTGCAAATGCAAAAGGAATATCAATTCTACACTACTGGAGAAAATAAAAACATTTACTTGATGTAAAAGTTGGATTAAAAAAAAAAAGCTTACAGATTACAGATACTATTGCAACACTGATGGTTTAGCAGTGTTCTATAGAGATACATTCCTCCTTAATGATTTTCTCAGGGACTTCATTCCTCGTGATGAGCAGTAGCCTAAAGCATAACTTGTTTCATGGAGGAGTGAGGTGCACGCCTGAATTTGGAAGTTAGTGTTAATAAAGATCACAGATCCCACCTTTAGGTTTGCACAGTTCTTTTGCTGAATAGGTAAAAAATAATAAATTGCACTGATAGTATGCGTACTCATTTTTAGAGGAAAGTGAAGTTTTGATGTACTGCAGTGTATTCTTACAGTTCTCTGGAGTTGAAGTCACATATAAATATATGACTGTTTTCATCTGATGCCTGGAAGAAATTCTGAGTTTAGTCTGCAGTAGTCTTTCTGGGTTGGCTGGAGGTTGAGGGAAAAGCTTTTTAATAAATTCACAGAGGAAAAAAATGGTTAAAGGCTACTGCTATTGAAGAACAGAGTCAGCCAAGAAGAAACTGAAAGCTGAACTGAAAGGTTTAATTTTTTAATTATAGATTGATTAATTATAAATTATTAATTTTCACTACCCTTCAAAAAACCAAAACAAAGCAATGTTCTATTTTTATTCTAAAGATGTCATTAGTTGTAAATCCTATTTCTCATTAAAGCAAATAGAACACAGAAAATAATCTTCCATTGCAGAGATGTATTGATAGGCCTGACAAATTCAGTTTGTCTTCAGTGTATCCCATTTTATAAAGGATCACTTTTCAAGCTGAAGGAGATTCCTGAAAACTTGTCATTTTCTTCTGAATGTTTCTCTGCTGTTGTTTCTGCACTGTTGTGACATTTTTAAGCTGCAGATCTCCAATGTTGTTTTCCAAGAGAAGCTATTTCCATGGCCTGAGTGAGTGAACTGTGCAAAACAGGCCACAGAGCAGGAAAAGGAGAGCAAGCGTCCAAAGGAAAACAACCACAACTATGAGCAACAATTGCAATGAATGAACTGGGGGAGTCTGAGGTTTTGCGACTCTCTCAAACTAGCCTTTAGAAAACAAAAGTAGACTCGAGTCACAAACATGTTTACTTGTTGGGACAGTTTTGTGATGAGTATTTTCCTTAAGGTCCCAGGCAGGCGATTTCTGCTAAGAAGTGTATGACAGCATAACCAATGGCTTAGAATTCAGATTTCAACATAGGATACCCACAGCAACACAGTAATAAAGAAACTAATCACATTCTCCAGAGCAGATCTAATGGCCTTGATTCATGTGAGTTAAATCCTTCTGAACTCAACAGGATTATATGCTGGAGTGGAGAAGACTCTAAAGAAAAATGAGCCACTGATCCAAACCCTGGATACAGTCTGTAACTTTAGGTAAAGATGATATTTGCCCACATATGTTCTGGCATTTATAGTAGTTGACCACTGGCTATGGAATGCAGTCACAGGGGTGTCCTCTTCTTCACTTATGTCTGTAGTTCTTCCCTCATGTCCTACCATAACCATAACTGGTTCAGGAAGCAATTTACAGAAGTTGTCTCCTCAGTTGAATAACTATGAATTCTAGCATCTCTGATTATTTACTATGAGCGTTACTTAGATGAATCCACATTCATGTTTAGGATCATGTCCGCTTGTGTAAAATCTGTCTTCTGTAAGTTTTGGAATGTGAACTTAGCAAGGAGTAATTAAGACAATTTCATCCCAAGGAAAAGGCCATCCTCTTCAGCTTCTTAGTGGTTTCTCTAGTCCAGCTAGAATGGGTTCAGGGGATATAAATGTCAACAATTTCCTTGGAAACTGAAATACTGAAATTACGAGAATATTCATAACATTATATCTGAATTTTCTTTTATGTCTGCATTTTTTTGCTTTTTTCCAGCTCTCACTAGCTGAAACTGGGCACCCCTAGGGATTCCTTTCTGAGGTAGAACTACAAGGGGGGAGAGGATATGTTCGTGAAGAGAATGGTGAGGAAATCCCTTCAGTTTATGTACTTGATTCCTTGGGGTCTACAGGAAAAAGTAGTGATGGCAAGCAACAAAATGTATTTAAATGCTGGTCTGGTACTTCCTCTGTCTCTGTACAGGCTCACTCACCTAGTGAGATTAATAGAGAAGAGGAAAATTGTTGTGAAAGGTACCTGCTTCTTTTAGCCCATTCTGTCTCATGTGGAGTCCTTAGACTGCTTTCAGCATCCTACTACACACATCAAAGTCACCAGGGAGAAAACAGAAAGCAGGAGCAAAAACCATGCTAGGTTATTAAGAGTGAAAGAAACTACAAGTCCTTATAAGGTAATGGAATTATAGCAATAAACAATAATGGTATTTCTAACACAGTTACATTTGTGGGTAACTGACTCTGGATATCATATTTGATTTCCATTATGTTCATCTCAAAACACTGATCAAGCAAAAGCAAGCAGAAGTCAAGGGGCTAGAGGGTGGAAAACAGAAGATCCTGAGAGGAAACTGAAAGCATCTGAAGGTATTTGCTTCATGAAGAAGATAGGTTTTATGTTGTAAGAAAAGGATTGCTCCAGGAAAAAAAGTATCTCGGTAGTTTCTGCTCTCTCAAAAATTCAAAAGCAGACTGACTTTCAAAGAAATTGAAAGGCAATAAAACTACAAAACTACAAAAAGATATGCCCTTTTCCACTGCACATAACTACATTTTTGAACACACCACTACACAATGCAGCTACATTAAGG
>NW_020955223.1:944669-970924 GCF_003031625.1 Empidonax traillii
TTTTTTTTTTTTTTTTTTTTTTTTTTTTGACTGAGAATTGTGTTCTGTGGGTAATTTTTATTATGCATTGAAAGAATGACTACTTTTGAGTAATAAGAATGCTATATTGCCTGAGATGGAGCTCAGGTTGCACATACATCCTTTCTATATTGCTTCATCATTTTTGCCTTCTTTTGGATGCTTTGTTCATCAGATAGTTACCTCTTTAGATTTGAGTTTGATAATAAACATTTGCACTACCTCAAGAGAACCTTTAACTTTCTGTTCTCTTTGGTTCCACTTTTTGCTAAAGCTCATGGATTTTCTAGCATTTGAGTACTCGAGTCTAGGTTTTCAGCTGTTCCCTATTACTGGTTTATTTTGTTACCATTTATTCATTTTATATTAGTAGCAAGGACTCCAGCAGAGATGGGACCTTTGCTGTGTTAGATGTGATATAATGAATGAGTAGGATTTTTAAAAAGTATTATTTTTTTCTCAGAGTGCAAAATAACAAATTTAATTTATAAATCATAAATTTTTCCTTCACAAAAACATATTAGAGATCTGCTTGTTGTTTTCTTTGTCTTTGAAAAGGACTCTAAAATAACTTCTGTGGAGCGTCTGACCCTTTGGTCATAGTTTTTATTCAATCCATGTTGGGTTTGATCCATGCTGATGAGACAGTGGTGCTGTACTGCTAGTCTCAGCATTGGAAAATATGATTTTATTTCTTCTGATGCCAGAGCTGGCTTGTTTGGAACTTGCAGGGATCTTTCTGCTTGTTACTATGTTATGCTGTGTAAGAATAAGCTTTACAGTGGTATAAAAGAGATTTAATTCCATGGAATTATCAATAGGTAATTATTAGTTGTGCTCAGCAGTGAGGAACTGTAGTGATATGCCCTTTTTAGGCACACTTTGGCCCTGCTATCATCACATCACATCAGATGCCTGCAGCCATGTATCTGTGCAGCCCCAGTTTGGCTCGTTGCCCCTCTGGCCTCAAGAAGCCTCAGCTCCTGCTTTTTGCTATTTACAAGGTGCACTCCGTTTTCAAAGGTGCTTGGCTCTATGAAATGTCAGACTGGTTTCACAGCCCAGTTCAACCAACCTTTCACACACAGAACGTTGAAGGGAATGGCAGAATGGTTTCCAGTGCGGCCAGAAGAATCCACACATGTAGTCCACAGAGGTCTGCAGAGGTCGTTCAGGATCATGTCTCTATACAGGAGTGACAGAGCTTTATATAAAATTCAAAAGAAAGAATGAAGGTTTCTACAAAAGCCCAGAAGCCACTTTCACTGCAAAGTAACGAAAAGTGTATTTTATAGCTGACCTTTTAATGGGCTTACTATTTTGGACAGGAGGATGAAAATGATGCAGTTCTTCCATTTTCCCTTTTTCTAGACTTGCATTGGTTACTGTGTGGTAATCAGATCAGAGCCTTTTCTGTGTAAAGTGGTGAACATTCAAAGACCTACCACATGAAGTCCCAGTCCTGCAATCAAGCACAAGGGGAGAGCTTCCCATGCGTCCAGGGGCCCACTTCAGCCAACAGAAACATCAAAGATCACTTTTAAAGGTGCAGGCTCAGAAACCGAGACAGATTTACTTTGATATTTTCCTCCAATCAAAATGCAAATATATTTTAAATTTTTTTTATTAATGACTTTAATTGTTATTGTTGTTCATTATCTAAAATGTGCAAAAGCTCCTAAGGTACAACATAAGAGAAGTGATATGAAAACACATTTTAATTCCTAATATAGACAGTTATAATTATGTGATTCTATGATATTTTTTTTCCTTCCCTGATGTTTTCCAGAATGTGCTATAAAAATAAAAACTTACCACTGTCTCCTGGCATGTGGTAACATGGTACTGGCTTTCTTTATTTTTCTTTTCCGGCCAATTCAAAGTCACTATTTTGAAAAATCAAAGTCTTTTTTATTTATCTTCCTCTGGATCACTTTGTCCAGAATAAGTGTCCAATATCAACAAAGAAGAGACATAGTAGCTTAGCATGTCCCTTTGTTCCCTCTGCAAAAAACGGCAGCTATACATCTTTGCTCCCACTGGCTGCATGGCTGTCAGACAGCAGCATAACAGTGTTTTGGGAGTAACTTTCTCAAACATGGTTTGTATTTATACAGACTAATTTATGTGCAACAGAGGACTCTTCTAGTAAAGGAAGTAGAGCTCCTGAATAAACCAGCATCTCCTCTTCTACAGAAAGCTGGAAACAGGAGCTAGCAGAGGCCTTTTTAAATCAGTGTTAGCTTATAGAAAACAGCATAAAGCTTGATTTTATTGATATCTTCCTCCTGGTAATATGTAGAAAATCATGTCATTTCAGAACTAGATAATTTCAGGTACTTTAAAAATGCACATATATTATGATAAGTAACTTCAAAAAAGAAAAGTTAGGCTATGGCCAGTGAGTGAAAGATGATTTGTTATAAATGTCATACCTTGCCATATACGTTACAGAAAGCTGTTACACACCGTGTGACCGCTTAGTAGATGAGACCTTTTTCTTCCTCCTGAGTGCCTGGGAAGTCTAGTCCTAATGACTGTTCATACTAGTGAAATACCCTCAGACCAGAGATTTGGGTGGGTAAGTGTGATGCAGTACATGTGCCCATTCTCAAAAATAGGTGTCTGCCCCAAAGAACTTTCAGTTTCAAAAGGTCTTAATTTGCTGTCATGGAGAGGGCTTGAAATTCAAACACTTGATTAAATCATTAGCAATTATATAGTAAGAGGTTTTGTAGCAATCGTAACATACAAATAAGCCTTTAGGCTTTAAGTATATGTTGTTTTTATTATTCTCTAACAGTTTACTATTATGTTTCCTTGTGACAGATTGTTTTCTTCCCTGTGGAACACAGCCATTGCTAATATTTCCATTATGCTAATATTCTGAGGGCCAATTATTGATGTTGACATCACAACCTTTTGAAAAAAAGTACTATGCCATTCATTTTCCTAGAACGAGTTAACTTTTTTTTAACCATTAACATGTCAATTACTTGAGTCTCCATAGATTACCCAGTTCCTGTGGATACTGCTGCCTGTCATAGCTGCTGAATGCTGATTGCTATTCAAGAGCCTGTCATACTGTAGAATATTTTTGCAAAACCAAACTGGTTTGCTTCAGACACACAAAACCTAGGAATTCAGATCGCCAACCCCAGACTCCAAGAACTAAACAAACCACACAGCTAAGCTCAGATACAGAAAACCCTGCAAACCAAACATCCAACTCAGTATACATAGTAAGCCAAAAAGCCTCCCAGATATAGAGCCAGGACAGCCAACTGAGAGTGGCTATTGCTAAACAGGAGAGTGTGCAGGCAGGAGCTGCTTAAGTGAGTGAAAAGTAGGCAAGAATATTTAAGCTAAATCAGGGTTTAGCACAGCAGTGACATGATCTGAATGACTTGCTCTGCAAAATATTGCACCTTGTTAAGACAATGCTTCTTTTGCCCTCAGTGCTCATGGAGCAGCAGTTGTGCGGTATGCAAAGAAGTCAGGGTGAGGGTAGCAAGAAGTCTCAGGTGGAGGCATCCCCCAGGCATAAGGCAGGTGGTCATGAATTGCTTCTTTTGGCTGCAGCACCAACAACTCACATGGACACTGAAGTTTACCAGTGTCCTCGCCTGCCTGGCCTGAAGCTGAGCTCCAGGATCCTCTCACAGTGTTTTCTGGTATTAGCGGTCACCTGGGGAGCAAATGAAGAATGAAATACATAAGTGGCTGCAGAGGAGGCCAAGGGAGGAGGGTAGAGAGCTGGATTAAGCTCTGCCTGTTACCTTGAAAAGCCTTGGAAGGGAATGGTCGCAAGGATTAAAAGTTAATATGATTATTTTAACAAATTACATTTGTGAGTTGAATAACAGGAGTAAGTTCCAAGCAGAAATATCTATGAGACTGTGAAACAATTTGCAAAGGAAAATGGTTCCCAAAGGTCCCTCGTTAAGAGTTATTTTAAACTTATTTGGATAAGTAAACAGGAAAATATGCTAAAATAATGAAAATAGTTTCTTACCTAGTAAAACAACTACCTAGAAAACAAAACAACTTTAAACAACTAAACAACTTTAAATATGTAGGAGTGGTAGGAAATATTCCAGTTTTAAGAACTTCTTTGTGTCAGAGGTCGATGTCTCTTTACATCAGGAGGATACTTGCAACATTTAGATTCCCATTCTTTCTTCAGGTTCTGCAGACCAGCAATGAGACATTTTGCAAAATACAATTTCCTAAAAACTACAGTATAAATCATTCCTTCTGACCAGCACATAACTTTGCACAAATGACTGTCACATTAGCACAACAAGTGCACTACTTTCTCGGATTTTGAAGGACTCTCGAGGAGCCTTTTTTTTCCAAAACTAATCTGGTATAGATTTCCACTAGTGCCTAGCAGCTACATGTTTTTTAATACGCTTACCTAGCATAAGAGTCTGGTTAGCAGGGAAGTACCTACAAGCTCCTTTCACTGATGAATAGCTCAGATCCAGAGACACCACGAGTAACATCACCAAAATATGCAAGTCCTGTCTTCAAAAGCAGGTTATGCATTCAAAGAACAAACCTCATAATTGTATGTGCTGTCAGATCCTACTGAAATAATTGGAAATTAGGCCTGGGAATATCTCAATATCATAGCTTTGTTAAATGGAAGTCACTAACATTATCACTTACAAGACCAGAATGAGAAGAAAACCAGTGTCTAGTTCCCATAGTCAAGTCACTGGGCTTTCATTACCATTTATTTTCCATATATGTTGCTAAAGGACTATTGTGTGCTTTGGAATGGCTTCTTGTCTTTTGCACTACCTAGTGCCTCTAAAGCATTTTAAGAAATAATAAAAATTCAGGCTGATATGTTCCTCCGGTGCCTCTGAGGTTAAGCTGTAGTTGAGCAGGAATTGGCAGGATTGCAATCTCAGTCACAGGTACTTAAAACCTCCCTAAGTTCCATTTTAATCACATAAGCTCTTTTCTAGATCAAGGCTTAATGTACAAATCCCTCTCGGAAATTTTATCCTAAGAGAATGTCCTGAGGTCATGCAGAAAATCTATGAGAAAAGGAACTGAAATTAGGTAATGTCCTCAGATAATGCTTTGCCTTTCTGAATGTTTGTGGGGAATGTCCTCCCCACAAAAACTGCTTTGTATTGTAATATGCTAATGGTGATGTTTGGTGCCCTAAAATATATCATAAAACCATTAGGAAACTACCTGTTTTCAGAGCAAATGCAAGATGCCTTTCATAAAGGGGTGGATATTTACATCCAAAGACTTTTTTTTCTGTGAGTGAGGCAGGAAAATGCGCATTTCCCTATCACTTAGGTCATATTTGCTTTGCATGAAAATCATGGTTAGAAGGTCAGATGGCATTAAGAGTGAAATTAGGATGGCTCAGCATGAGATATGCGCTGTGACTCTTGCAGAGCACAGTGGCAATTGTGAATGAAAGGGAAGGTGAGAGCACTATCTGGAGACGGACAGCAGTATTAAAATAGGTGATGACTTCTATCGTGCACATAGCAAGGAGAGTATAGAGCAATATTCTGTTCCCTCCCTGAATAGAAGGCATGGCTGAACACAGAGAATGAGCAAAGTCACTTGCCCTAATTACAAAATATATGAGATGGGGTTTATGTCTCCTTTCAACTAAACTAATGTAGCATTCTTAATACTATATGGTATGAATACAGAAATTATATAGTCCTTCCTTCACTGCAGACAGTAGAGAAATGGTACTTTGTGATTTTACGGTCAAGAAAGTTGAAAAGAAAACTCTGTGACTCTGCTTATGTAAATTGTTCCTACCTTAAGTAGATCAGTGAAAGGTGACCATTACAATGCTTGAAGATTTTCCTTTTCTTTCTAAATAATCTCTGTTTATGAAAACAGCCACATCATAAAGCTGACAGTAGGAGCAGTTAGCCATCCCCCTTAACACATAAAAATTAGAATCAATTGCAATGTTGTATCTACATAAAGCTGGCTAGTCTCCTAGTTAGATTGAAATTGTTTCTAAAACTTACCACTTGATGCTGTATGTTCAGTTCATGCAGGCATGTCATTACTGTATTTAGGTTTTGCCAAACCCTCATTAGGTTCAGATAAAAGCTGATACCAAGTAATAAAATTATATATGCAAAAATAGAAAAAAAAAAAAGGAGTTGCAATAGTTTGGTTTAAACAAATGGGAGAAATAATTTATTTTCATATTCTTCATTGAAAAAAGCTTCCTAAAGTTACCTTTAAATGTAGCCTGTGGATTTTATACCTTTAATCTTTCTTACTCACATCCTTTTCTTTCCAGTCCTGTGTATGAAGCTATAAACACACTTTTATGGAGGGGGAGGGAAGTAAAAAACTGTGCAGTAAAAGAGGCCTTTGCATGCTTGTTTACTCTCAGATCTCTGGAAAGCAGCTTTTAAAATAAAGCAGAAAAAATGGCTGTCTGACATGAAGGAAGATTTATCTTTCTTCAAATACATTTTAATGAATGTGAAGGGTTTTAAACTCTCTCTCTCTCTCTGACTGCACATCTTGCTATTCCCTTTGAAAGTAGTTTAATTTCTGTTAGCATGCAGAAGCTACTGAGACTCTGAGACTGCTGAAACAAAAAAAAAAAAAAAAAAAGGTCTAATTTTATAAGAAAATCTGTTCCAGTATCTTAATTTTGCTTTTATTAGTTGGTTATTGCTTGAGATCACAGGTTAATAGACTCAGGAACCAAAGCAAAGGCTCTGTGCTCCACGCTTCGCCTGCTGTACTATTTGAAACTTCAAAAAGTTGCATGCTGAACACATCAAAGATTTGGTGGGTTTGTTTTTTTTTTAATACAGTAAAGGTATATAATAGGGCTTTTGTGTTTTCTCCCAAAAGTTAATAAGCATCCTGAACTTTTAACAAAAAATCCTGTCATTAATTCAGTTGGGAAAATTGAGTAAATCCCATGCTGTGACATGAAACAATCTCTTGTCCTCATTAGATGGAAGTGAATATCCTGGTATTTTAGGTGTAAGAGTCTGAAAATGTCAAAGCAGTTTATGCCTTGGAAAGGTATCAGAATGAAATACCATAAATAAAAAAACCCAAATGATTAATTTCTTAGTACACTTGGCTTTGTCATTCCACCTTACTTTCAGATGTGCAATAGTTCATACACTGTGCAGGGTGGCACCCCAAACAGTGCACGCTGCTACCTGCAACATCAGACAGGGCAGGTAGGAACGGCAAAAAGTATCCTATTGCACTGCCACAGGTTTGGTTGTGGCACTTTATTATCCAGCTGACATGACATGTCATCATGACACAGCATGTACATGGGTTGATTGAGCAAATGTGAAGAGTCTTTCCCAAGAGACTGAGGAAATGTCACAGCTCCACGTCTGCTGCTCCTCCACTCCTCCTCCCAGCAGCTGCAGGTGTGGGTAGTTGAACACTTGAAAGCTGGTGAAAGACAGGGTTCACGTGGACAGGTTGCAGTGTAAAAGGAACAGAGGGATTTTATCAGAACTAGCAATGCAAGACAGCAGATGTGCCTCTGCTTCAACCTTTGCTTTTAGTTTGAGGGGGCAAAGTTAACAAATGCTTCTTGCCAAAGTTCACAGGTACTCTGAGCCTGACCTTCCCATACTGTCTTGGTAATGCTAAACAGCCTTAAAATTTTTTACTGGCTATAAAGTGTTTAAAATAAAATAGAACTGCCTTAGCACTGGACTTGGCACCTTTAGGACCAAGCCAGGTGTCTGAGACCACAGGAACACAACTACAAAATAGACATCAGATAGCTTAATGTTTTGGGTTCTTCTGGGAGAGAGTGACTACAGGAGAAATCAAAGCAAGGGAAATCTACTCTTCAACCTAAATAAAACAGGAAAGGAATGAGTCACTCATTCACTCTCTGATAGATATTCTAGAGATATTTCTCTGTGTTTCTCTCTTCTTGCTGCAAGATGACACAAAAGATGTCTTTAAAATTAAATCCCTCTTCTTTCTGACTCTGGCTGCTTCTTTCTTGTGCCCTATGAGTTTACAAAAACATTCATGAAACAATGAACTGGGCAGCGGAACTGGTGTGAGGTAGCCACCTCTTCTGATGAGTTGAGTTTCACCTAATTAATTACCAGACTGTTCTGAAAAGAGAATTTCCATCTCCAGCCATGCAAAAGACAGACTTCCTCCTTTTGCCTGAAAGTGCTAGGGAAACTAGGAGCCTGTTATTAAAGTAATCCCAATGTTAAAAATTTAATAAAATTAAAAACACAAGGAAAAAAGGGTTTGAAATTTACATGGACAATACCTTTCTGTAAAACATTATTAGCGTGAAAATATTTTTAAATTAAATAGCAAGAAATGCAGAATTGGTGACCCTTTATGTGCCATCACATGAACCGTCTTTAACAAGCAAAAATGAAAGGGAAATTACCTTAGGGACAAACTATCCCGTAAAAGCTTATTGCAAAGATTTGTGCATCCTTCTTTGAAGCAGCTGGTACTGGTCACTACAGCGGAGCAAATCAGCTGATCCCATATGGCCATTTTGCAATTTCCAGCTAATATAAATGTCAAGATTGCAAATGTTATATGGCAAGTGCCCATATGCTAGAAACCTTCCAAGTGCATATTCAAATATTCATATGTCCAGTATATTCAGTATTAAATATGTCTGAAAATGAGCATCTAGAGAAAATGAACTGCAAATCTGACAAGAAAAGAAGTGACAACAATGCCAAAAGGGAGGTTGCATCCTTCTTCTCCCTGTAAATAGCAATATGGTCCCCCCGCAAATGCCTTGTCAACTCACCTCCCAGTTACCACCCAAACGCTCAGTTGTGCTTCTCACCTTCATGAGTTATGAGTTTTAGCAAAGCAAATTTCTCTTGCAGCATGTAGAAACATAATTTTATGACCCCAGGAAGAACCCTGTGACACACACAGATGTCCAGGGAGAATTTGACTGATATTGTTGGCAGATTTTACAGAAACTTGTGATTCACGGCCCTGCTGCCACAAATATTCACTGCTTCCTGATGGCCTCCACATGTAGGTTTTCCTCCAAATTGTTTCATTAAAATAATTCCCAGCTATCAAAAGAAGGGGGAAAAAGACGCAAAGAAAAAAAGAAAATGTGGTATAGTGATAAAAGACAAATGAAATGTTGCCTTGGCAGTGAAATGGTTACTTAGGAAACAGTTACCAAAAAAAAAAAATCTCTGAAGTTATAGTGAGCTCAAGAGTGACTTCTTTCTGAAGGATGAAATTAAGTTGTGTTAGACTATCACTTTGATTTTACCGATCTAACCCAGGAAGACATATTATTATTTTCATTGGGGGTTGATCTACTGCATTACCCATTGCTTATCTGTCACTCAAAATGACAACACAGACAAGGGATCTTCTTTGATCTTGAGACAGCTGAGGTTTCAGAGAGGAGTCCACCAGGAAGACAAAGTTAATTTTTCAGACCCTGAACCTCAGAACATCTATGACAAAGGGAGGAAAATATTACAGAGTGTATTTGTAAGTTCTCAGTGAAGGTCATTGATTTGCCTCCTAACAGCTATTATGATAAAAATCTGGTAAAGCTTAGAAGTCAATTGCCAATCACATTTTTATCATTACCAGTTTACCTTAATCTACTAACAGTTTAAAAATAAAGCAGTTAATTCTTCACGTGGGTTAGGCTGGCCAGACCTTCAGCTCATTTATACCAAGCTCTCTCCTTTAAGTCCACTGTAGTTATTCTGCTTTACAACATTTGGGGACGCAGTTCTCCATACAACATTGCAGATGATACTTGAAAATATAGGGGCTTATTCAAAATCAGAAGTAAACAATTTTCCACAAATATTTGGACAATAAAAAGTAAATGAGATTATCTGGAAATGAGGCAGCAGATTTACCAAGGCAGTCCCTATAAAACAGTTGGTCAATTTAGGCTTGAATCCTCATTCAGAGCATCAAGAGTCACTATGTAGTTTTCTATTCCGCTGGCATTTGCAAGTAAATATTTATACGAGAGCCTCTTGAAGTGTGAATGTATTACTGACAGCACATTGAAAAAAATAGAAACTACCTGAACTCTTGACAGTTGGGTTTTTTCAGCTAAGTTTGCAGAATATTTTTAACCTCTGGCATCTTAACTGTCAATTAGATTTTCATAATGTAAATAGCAAACAATGGAAGAAGGGTACAGCCCCAGGTTTACACACAGGATGTGTAAACCTGTTTATTCTCTGACCACTGACATTTCTGTTTACCTACTAGGACAAATTAGTAATTGCAAGCATGTACAATCACTCGTACTTTCATGTAAGCCTTTACAATTGCAATATGCAAACAGGTTTTCCTTAGCCCAGTGCTTACTTACAGAGACCTTCAGCCACAATCCGACTCCCAAAGGTGAGCAACTGGGGCTAAGTCAACAAAAAAATCAGTGCTTCTATTCCCCTCATGTTAAATGACAGGACATCACTGCTTGGAGAGAAGGGGCATTTCTGAACAAAGAGGAGCAGTTCTAGCTTGTGCAGTGGAGGTGTGGAAGAGGAAAGGGCAGTGGAGGTTTGTGCACCATATGTGGGGCTGTCACACCAGTCGGGGCAGCACCATTCCAGCTTTTCTCTATGGTATGCACTGAGGGTTGCTGTGAAGCAAAGCCAATTCTGCCTAAAGACAGCTTCTCAGAAACAAGGATGAGAGGAAATCTGTGCAGAAAATCCAAGCAAGAAAAGCTGTGAAAAATATTAAAATGGGATAAAAAAAGCAAAATAGTAGAATGATGATGCATTTTTCTATGCCTTATTATTTCTTGTCACTCTTGTAACACAAGACTAGAAGGATACAATATTTTGAACCAGTGTTACCAGTTTGAGTTTGAGTAAATGAAGATATATATTCTTATAATTCCAACATGTACATTGCTAAAGGCATTGCTGCAGAAATTCAGTGAAAAAGTAAAAGCTCTGCAAGAGCACAGAAGTAGCCCTTTCATACCAACCATGCCCTGGCTATCCCCAAGTGTGGAGACCTTTTAAATGGACAAATGCTGAGTTTCTTAAATTCCCACTAATTTTCTGTCATATTTTTATATTTTTTTAGTAACTCTTGTCTTGAAATGAGCATCAAGCTGAGTTCTGACCTTTACATTCCTAACCTCATACCTGGTCAGCCCAAATGTCTCCTGCCCAACCCCCTCATCCCTCAGTGGATATAATTCTCCACTATATTTTCTCTGGTCTCTTGGGCTTTCAATAGCTGAACCCAAATCCTTTAACTATATTTTCACTCGTCTCATTAAAAGTGACTTAAATATACTGCAGAAAAAGAAATTTCCATTCTTGGGAAGGTTACCAAATACCCCTCCTGCTACTCTGGGCCAGACAGAGGGTATGAACACCCCACATCAGTAGGACTATGGGCCACGAGCCTTTGCCACTTCATGTTTCTGCGAAATAAAGAGCCCTTCACACATATTGGAGAAAACTCTTAACAAGTGCATGCAAAACATGTTTTGTTTTTCTCTCAAAGGAGTTCATTCTTGAATGTACTAAGACAACATTCACATTTCTTCTGAGTTTTAAGAGGGATAAAAGGCAGTATTTACAGCTTTTGCCATGGAGCCAGTAAAAGACATGAAATAAATAAACAGTCTCTGGTGGGTGATGATGCCTGGATGGATTCAGTCCATGGATGGAGACAACCAACCAAATGGCTTCTTTACCACTGCCCTGTTTTGCTGGAAGCCAAAAGCCACCATCCAGGTGGGAGGTCGTGTCCCAAGGTGAGCAAGGGAAGACAGGCAGAGTGTGAAGACAAGGTGCAGCATCCCTGGGAATGGGTCCCAGTTGTGTGCTTCCAACAGCATCCCCTTCCAGCTCATTCATAGAGTGATCTTGGCAGCAAATTTACAGGGGTTATTTATGTGTGTTTCTCTCTGGGGTAATGATGTTATGGTGACAAAAAGCAAACTTTTCTTTGGTAATGTTGTAAAGAGGAAATAGGAAAAAGGTAATGTTGCTATAGCAGAGGGATGAAATAGAGCAGAGAGTGCTCCACTTTGCATGGCAAAAATCCTTCAGCATCTCAAAAAGCAAATCATCTCCTCTTTTTATTTTCTTGTCCTGCAGTCTGCGCAAAAAAGATATTTGCACCTATTACATTACATGATAGCATACAACTCACCAATAAAACTGGGTCTGATTTGAAAATACTGCTGATGGGAGTTTCAGAAGCACTCAGTTTTTGCCCTGGTGTTCCCTTTTGATGCCAAAGAGAATTTGAATTGTGATGAGGAAGACTCCCCTTTACTTCTGCAGGAGAACTGTTAAACCAGGAGTGAATCCCAGCTACTAATACTCCATCCCCATTAGTTGGGGAAGACACATAAATTCTTCTGGTGAAACTGCCTAATCATTTTTCCCTGATCATCTGGCTGATTTCTTCTGGAAGACTACCCAGATTTATGTTGGTGGTTAAGGGAGACTTCTGTGTTCTTTACATTTCAAGCACGTGTTTTTTTTTCAACTGTTGTTTGAGTTTGTAGCTTGTTGATTAATAAGATTCCCTGTCAGTGGCAACAGTGCAAAAAGATCTTGTACAGCCAGAGAGACTGATTTCTCTTTTCTTCCTTTCACAACCTGTAAGCAATCATTAAATAAGCTTGGTTAGATATAAATCCTAATTTCTTATGCAGGAAGGACTCAGCAGTACAAGCCTGCTAACACCACAATGACCTGCTGGTCAGGGAAAGAGTGAGAAGTGCCAGGCAAGAGACAAAACAAAAGTATTGCACAAGACAGAAATGGTGGAGAGGTTGAGAAGAACAGATGAAAGAAAGAGGGTAGAGTGTTGTAGTGGGCAACACAATTCTCTAGCAAGAACCCTGCTGAGGGACAAGGGAAGCTGTGGTCATCCTCAAGCAAGAAACCACTAACACTGGTAGAACTCATGAAGGGAAGAGTTATGAGGACAGTGGCAGAGCTATGTGACCTCTTTGTGTGCCAGGAGGCTACCATGGATGGTTCGGGAAGGGAACTGGCAAAACAGGAGGAGGCTGCACTTTTCATGGTCTTGAAGGCAGGACTAACAGAGTCATGCTAAGCTTGTAAAACTGTTCAGCTCATGGGTAGTGGTGTGATAATGAGGCACTTGCCTATAGGGATGTTCCTCCTAACGAAAGCAGGCATGTGGCCCCAGACATGACACGGTGTGCATTCTCAAGCCAAGCACCATTTCCCTCATGAAAGACCCTTGGTGCAAAGCCCCTGCGCTGACACACATGGAGCTGTCATCTTCTGCGGGCCCCTTTGGAGGCTGCTTAGTGAGCCCAGAAATTTTGAGTGGGGTTTGAGGCAGTGCTATTCACTTATTCTAGGAGGAGCCTCAAGACTTTTGAATACCACATTTGTTGCTTCTTACAATGGCTGGCAGTAGGGTGCAACTGAAAAAATGAATAGAATTATATTTGATGAAATACAATATAACTTCTCATCTCTGAATTGATATACTGTCCTTCTGAGTCGGTCTCTGCATTTTTATATTCCCTGTGCAGTGTTTAAACATTACATTGACAGACACTTTTGAAATATTTCTAGCTAAATCACAGCTGGGAGTCATGGCACTATGATTCTACTTAATGAAGTGCCTGATTTTATTCTTCAGAACCTATTGTTGAGATTAGCAGATTTTATAAGACTTTGGTGCCACAAGATCTACTGACCACAAATTTTCTTTTGAAAAATCTTATGACCCTCAAACATCATCTTGAAAGGATCCTTCTTACTTTGGAAAATCTCATATCTTCTATTTGTATGTCCAGTTGGTGGGAACCAGAAAGTGGTAACAGGACTTCAGAAAGTCCTTTCTCAAAGGTACCTCCTGTGGCCCTACAAGGTGGTGAGATGGCCCTGGGATGAGAGGTGTCTGTTAGAGAATCAGAGCTACTCTGGAAATTAATCTGGTTTAGGATGCTGCAACTGAGCTTTGTATTCCAGTAGCAGGCTGAGGAAGACAAGTAGCACCAGATACTTTGGATGTCATGCCCAGAAACTCACCTGAGGAGCAATGTCTGCATCTACTTTGAAATAAAGTTTTTCAGTTGCATTTCTGGCTAATAATAACAGCAATTAACACTGCTTCCTTTCATCTGGAGCAATCCTGAAAAGACTTATTCAAACATTGGTGAAATAATAGACACGCATACCACTTCAATATAGGAGATACTTTTTCTCTAGCAGCACTATATGAGACTCCATAGGAAAGGAAAAGAGATGACTTTTTGGAAGCAAAGGGTGAATCATTTGAGGTAGGAAGGGTGTCAGTAACCAGTTTGGGATATGTCCAGGGCTATGTGTATGCAGCAAGTCACTGCATAGAGGCAAGCAGTGGCAAACTAGGATCAGGAGGAAGAAAGAGGAAGAAAGAGGAAGAAAAAAGAAACTGCTGCCTGAAATAGGCACTCAAATTACTGTTTTCAAAATAATAAACCAGTGATCAATTCAGTACACAGGAGATGGAAGGATTTGGCACAGAGAAGATAATAAATACTGACTTGTGGACATAAAGCCAGCTCCCAGCTCGCCTTCTGAGAAGAGTCTTGTGTAAGCTGAGCTCAGCATCTACAGGACTTCAAGCTGTTCCAGGGAAAACCAATCTCTCCCTACACATACAAACTCTTTCTTTACTCAAACATCCAAAAATGGAATCATCATGCTGTTGTCAGGAAAATGCCGTGCTGCTACTGTGGTAGCTAGCAAAACCTTTATCCCCTATGACACATCAGCTGCATATACACTGTCTTTATGTTCTCATACATCTGAGTCAAATTAGCAAAATCGTACAGTCACTTAGCCCGTGAGTCAGCTCTGCCTGTTTAACGAATCCCACAGTGGGGCAGTTGTGCGCATGGGCAATGGCAGAATGCCACTGCATTCCCACAAAGGGAAAAGCAGCTATTTTTAATATGTGTGAGATTATAAACTCTGCATTGTAATTTTTGGTCCCATTTTTATTTATAAACCTTTTAAGTACCATGAGAGCATCTGTAAGAAAATAATCCATACTGAAAGAAAGCTGATTAAATAATTTGAAACCCTTCTAAAAGTATGTCTTCACAGACATACTCACACATATAAATGTATAAATAAAAGCATAGGTACATCTCAGATTAAAGGCATCTGTGGCAAAGACTGGCTTCCTTCATAGTCCTCAGTCACTTGGCAAAATATTTTTCAGGTACTTCTTGGAGTGTAGTAAAGATGTTTTCTAAACAAAAGAAATAGCTTTACAAAGCCCATAATGGCACAGCAAATAGGCAAGTCATCCAAGTATACTGAATAGCCAAAAAGAATTGCAATATCCCTGACGTTAAAAACATTCAGTTCGCAATTTGGAAATCCCTTCACTGAGTTAAAGAGGTGGAGTGTTTTTTAAGGCCAGCATTTCTTTTTCAGAGTCAATACAGCTGTGGTGAAGCATGTAACTCAAATGTGTTCCTGAAATATCCAGGCACGCAAAAACAGGAGGCTGCAGTGTTTACCTGGGACAGTGCAGAACTAGCACTAACCCAAGTTGTGAGTGTGCCAGCATGCGCTGTTTGCAACTGAGTGAGCAGGCACTTTAAGGCTCCTGTAGTAAGCTGGAGTGGGGCAGCGCCAGGCATTGAGGCCTCTCTGTTAATAAGAAGGTCATATAATTAAGTTTTGCAGAAGATAAACCGCAAGAGAAATCTTGATACCCCTTGACGTACCTCTGGATGACTGTGAGTAGAAATATTGAGTTTTTCCCTCTTGGTGTGCCTACAAGCTACAGCTGGCAGGGCAGCATCAATGAGTTTTCTTCTTCATGTGCATGGTTAAATACAAGCTTAGGCAATGCTACAGGGCCATGTCCAAGACAGGGCACCCACTGGAGACAAGTGCTCTGCATCCCTCTTTATCCTACTACTGCCACCTAGGGCAGGATTCAGGTGCCTAAGCCTGGTGCCAGGGAAATGCCTAGAAGTAGCCAAGACATTTGCCTAAGGCTAGTAAAAGCATGTAGGAAATCTGCAGCAGGTTCCTATTAGTAATGGTTATCTCCACTGAGCCAAAGTGGCTGTTTGCAACAGGGGGAAGGGGCAACTTGGGGTAGAAGCCTAATTTTGGGGAGACCTTACTGCTAGTTTGCTCCTATCCCTTGTGATACCACTGTCTGATTGATTTCTGCTCTGCAGCCAATATATGCTGGCATGTCCCTTGGCATCCCCCATCCCCCCTGCAGCCCGCAGTTCAAAGCCTCAATTGCTTGTTTCTGGTGCAGCCAAGGGGCCTGACCAGAGACGAACAGAGTGCACTCTTGCCCAAGAACATGTCATCAGCTATTTGGGAAAAGGAGGGAGTTAATTTCTACGGTTTATCAAGGTGAGGTGAGCTCTTCTGCAGATGAGACTGATGTCATCTTGCAGCAGATAACTGTTGGTGAGAGCCAAAAATAAATTACTTTTTTTCAGATGTGAATACTGATGGTGCACTGAGATTCCAGTGAGGGATTGGTGCCCTGTGGTGGCAGAAAGTCCTCTTCCTATGAGTATGAGGGATGGTGGCCCATCTGTGCGGTCAATCCAGAAGATGTGAGGCTCGAGTTCCCCATCTGTCCCACAGAAACTGAAGAAAAAGGCTCTGTCTGGGAGCAAATCGTGTAAGGGCATGGAGGCATAGGCTCTGATACACTATTACAGGAGATGTGCGCTGGTGGGTGGAGGTGTCTCCAGCAAGGAGGCTCAGGGTCATAGGATCAGGGAGCATGTTGAAGCTGGTTTTATGATCTCTGCTGAGGTGATATGTAGCCAGGAAATATGTTCTTAACTTTGCTCTGGGGATTCAGAACAGCATGGCTCCAGACACAACCCTCCTTCCCTGGTAATCAGTGGTGCAGCCATTTTTTGGCTGCATGGAGATTGGACACTAAGCTCCTGTGTAAGCTTGGTCTAATGAGATGCTGATTAGCTCATGCTATCTGGGAAAACCTACAAGTTTGGATGGAAGTGGTGAATCCCCTGATTATAACCCTTAAGAAAAGAAAAACCAGAGTAAAGTGCAGCAGCTGTTCCCGGAGCAGTGACAACTGACATGCTAGCAGGTATCTGCCAAGGACAAATTCAGAATAATTAGTGAGTAGAGAGAATGCTCATCAGAGAAATAACTTGGAGGTGCAGATGAAATATGGTCTTCATTAGCATTTCTGCAGAAAGAAACTTTTTTTAAAATCAAAATTTATCATTGAGAGAATACTAGAACACTCTTGCAAATTATGGGAATAAAATTATTCTGTTGGCATAGTAATGGATATATATTTCTCTAGGGGCACATCTTATTTTGAACTAGCAACCCCCAAGTCCAATGGCTACAACAATGCTGTGATCAATGTGTGGTGCACTTGATGACACAAAAGACCTCTTCTCTGTGTGGAGAGGACTGGTTAAAACACTGTTATATATTCCACTAGAGCTGTGCCTAACTGACATATCCATTGACAGCAGGCACGTTGACACGTAGAAACTGCTTTCCCAGGCATATGTGCTTTCTATCAGCAGCTAAAAAATGGGTGCACTGAAACACCATCACATTAATACAGCATGAAGGTCAGTAAGCAATCCCAAGAGCATGGGGTGAGTCAGTATGCCTGTGAAATGTGGTTATCTCTGATACCACCTGATCTCTCACCCAGAACCCCCTCATTCCCGAAAACTGCAACTCGAGAAGTTCACAGACAGTTAACAAAAGGATTGTTTGGGACTAAAAATAGAAAAATATCCCATGAGACTGATGCTCAATGCTGCCTTCTAACTTCAACAGCTGCTCCCACTGATGCTGGAGGGAGGTACGAGAATCAATGTATCAGAAGATACTGTGATCTGGGGAATGTACTTTTGGTAGAATGTCCTTTTGGAAGAGGTCAGCATGACTTAGCTTAGTTGGATGAAAGTCTTTTTTCTGAATGAAGGCTTTGACAGTCTGCTTGGCCTAGAGTAATAGTGAAGAAATTCTAGAAAAAAAATTTCACTAAAAGCAAAACCTCATTCAAACTCAGGGATCCACAAGGAGAAAGATGTGACCCAGAAGACGGTATAAGCTGTGTGAGATCATAGCAGTTGTTCTGAATTATTTACCACTGAAGCTGCCACCAGGTTTAAGCACTGAATATAAGTGCAGTAAATAGTGTAACCAGTTTCAAAGACATTATTGTTATTTGTGTTGTGTCTTAACATGTGCACAGTGGTTACCAGACAAATAAAACTGATATGGTTTCAGCCTGGAGGAATTTTTTTATTAGACATAGCACACGGCATTAAATCACAAGTCAGTAGGGGGCTGGGAGAGACAGGGGTTTCAGCAGACTCTGAGAGTAGCAGTAGTGTTATTCCTCCTGTCTGGTACAATCATCCTTGTGCTACAAAATAATAATCTGGGAAATATGTCAGGCTATGGGACATCTAAGGCCATCCATTTCAGAGAATGCCTTCTGAAGAGATGGGAACTAAGGAAATTATTTTTCTCAACAGGAGGAAAAAAAGATTATCAATTGTTGAGGTGCTGACCAATAGAGGAGCCAAGTGTCCCTATGGCTGCAAAGATGGCAGGTCAAACTGATGTGGTATAGCAAACAAAGAATTTTAAAACAAAGGGGAGCTGACATCTTGGGAAAAAAAGATCCAAAATGTAAGGAATTTATCATCTTTTATTCCTACTAAGAAAAATCCCATTGAAATATAATTTTTTGATATATAAACCAGTATCCAATACATTTTCCTGAGAAAACAAATCCCTCAATGCTTTTAATTGTCCAAAATCTCATAGTATTTTTCAAAGGTATTAAGGGCACATTGTTGTCTAGGCTGAGAAAATAAAGTTATTTTATTTTAAAAGAAAAGCAAAAAATTTGTAAATGGATTTAACATTCTGGGCATGAGAGAGTATCTGAAGAAGTGGGGCTTTTGTGCGAAAAAACAAACCAAAACAACCAACAAATCTACAAATAAAACCAAGACAGAGGAAGGTTTTCTAAGAAAGTGATTTGTGAAATATATGTGTCAGGCAAGTCTTCTTAAAAACATTCTTAAATGCTTTCTATTTCTCCTCAGAATTTGATTCCAGGAGCATGTTTTTTTCCTGCAGAGTCATACACTGCTTTCATCTATACATACTGCTAGCTATACGAAAATAAAAATATATTAAAATGGCTGCAAGGGTAAGAATATATACCGGTAACCAAGGGGTAAATAAAGAAATTACAACTATATAAACTTTATCTGAAGCTCAAATATTGTACACACAGAAATTTACTAAACAAAAACACAAAAAAATTTGAGAAACTCAAAGTTAAAAAATGCAGCTAGGTAAACATCTGAAGAACCTACATTATCCTTACAGACACCCCATGCAATCAGCATGCTATTAAAATATTTTAGTAGCGATCACTTCTGCTTTGGTGACTTTGATTTTTAAAGATGTTGTCCTTTAATAAAATGACTCACCTTACTGATGCACTTACTTTGACATAAGTGTTATTTTCCCTTCGTGTTTGGCAATATAGATTTGTAAACAAGTGACAAATGCATCTTTTTTATTCCTCAGATTCAATCACCCCAGGAATTTGGTTTACAAACCCTTCACTGCAAAAATGATGATTAACTCTTACTACAAAATAACCTCTTTGAAATCTAATGATGTCTTAATAGTTTTGGGAGGGAAGTAACAGAAGCTCAATTGTTTTAGAGGAAAAACCCACCCACAATGTCTTATTTTTAGTGAACCTATTTTTAGCATTCTAAAATTAGCATTAGAATAACAAAGCAGTAAACCAAGGTCCTAGACTACTTCATTATCTTAGTTATTAGCCTGACAGCCTAAGTGACTCTATTAAACATCAATGACAGAAGAGATGAAGAGTTTAAAGGTCAATAAATACGGCAATAGGAATCCTTCAATGTAGCCTTTTGCTAGAGTCTTCTGGGGTCTAAATGTTGACAAGCTAATTATTCCTCTTCCCTAATTAAGTAAGCAGTTCTTGATCAGCTGGTCAGTGAACAGCTGATCACAATTGTTCATTTTTAAGTTAGTAGAGGTCTAACCTAACCTAAATTAAAGTTGTAAACTGCATAAACGAAAGCCAGATCCCAACTCGTAGACATTCATAATTGAACTATTGTTGGAGAAAACTCTATTCTCAAGTTTTAGGACAAATTATGTAATTGAGCCAAATTTTCATTCACTATCACACAGGAATGAGTCACCTCACTGATTTTCATCCAGGTGGATGTGTCTTGAGAGTATAAAGATTTAATATGGAAAATGTCAAAGGAAACACACTGCAACATTCTCTGTTGCCTTCTTGAATCTCCCATAATCTCTCTGTTTTCTCCACGGAGTGAGGATCTCTGCAATTACCTTGAAAGATAAAATCTAAATCCTCTGTGAATTCAGAGGACTGCAGGTAGAAGAGGGCAGATAAAGGTTGTTGCACTACTACCAGGCACTATGTATAACGTATTCATTGGCCGTGTAGGAAACACCTATTCTCACGGCATCCTGCTTTGGCCATGGTGTACTGAAGAAACAACCTGGGTGGAAGAAATCTCCCAGTCCTCTTGTTTCTTTCTTGTCAGGGAAAGATTTGAAAAAAATCCTAAAAGCTTTCATGGGAAGCATGAAGCCCCTGCAGTTCCTCACTAGCCTGTTATTAACACTGTTTGTCTCCTGTTCCTGCCATTAATGACCTTGCAACTACCGGTATCAAAAAGCAGTGTATTCTTTCATATAGATGTGTGTCCTGTGGTGGCTTTTCAATAGCTCTGCTGGCCATTTGTGCTAGCTGCCCCTTTTTTATATAATGGGAATTTGAAATTATATTTACATACAAATACAGATGAGAAGTAGAAAATGCAGCAGTCATAAAAAGAAAATGAGTCACATGTAACAGAAAAAGAATTTTACATCCATTTCACTAAACTTTAAGGCTACATGAGGATGGGTAAGCATAGGGGAAACAGAAAAGCAAAGACTATATCATGCAGAGCAGGACAGGACATTGAGGCATTGGCAGAAAAAAAGGGATCCTGGGGATGCAAGCATAAAGCAGTGCAGGGGATAATATAAAAAAATTGAGCAAACACTGAAAAAAAGACGAAAAAAAGACTTGGGAAGGAAAGATAGTGAAACTTTCACCCCGGTCTCAGTGTTGTTCTCTTCTTTGCAGTTTCTCAAGTGCTTCCTGGGCTTTGTCTGATTCTGGATGCTTTGTGGCTCACTTCCACCATGCCTGTAGGTGGTGGCTTGGATGGAAAAGCTTCCAGCTGAGTACTACAAGGGAGAATCAGGCTAGAAAGTGGCATATGTGCATGATAGGAAGACTCCAAGAAACAGACTAGCCCAAAAGAAACAAAAAATTGGATGTTAGTTCCACTGGAAAAGCTGGAGGACTTCACTAGAACTGCTGAAAAATTACATCTCAGTGGACAGAGAACTACACTAGGATTTGACAGCTTTGTCATCAAAAGTTTGTTGATAAACTGCACTCCATCATCATGATTTTTTCTTCTGTTAGTTAAAACGCATCAGTCAGATTTGTATACTGTAAAATTAATATATGTCTGGAGATGAGTGAGTTTTCCACATTTTTAGCTGACTTATTACTGAAACTGAAAATCTGGCTCTCTGATACCACATATATTTGTTCCAAAATCTATACAGCAATAACCTTGCGTTTGGAGGGGTGTGGGGGTCATTTACTTAGATATTATAGACTCAATCTCTATCCCACGAAAGGAACCAGAAACATTATGGCATGTCTGAGTGCTCACAGGTGGCAATATTTCTCCACTCACAACCAATGAGTGGAGACAGGGAAGCAAAATATGCCTGCTATAGGGGACAGCAAACACAGAAAAACAGCAACATGTTACTACATTGTAGCCATACTTCTGATCTCCCCCGCCTTGCCTCCTGGCTATGGACAGCTGATGATGCTCTTTCTCCACAGCTGGACTGCAGCTCCTTTTCTGGACTTGATTGTTAGTTCAGATTGACTCTGTCCATACTAATATATTAAATAGCCCTGAAGAATGTTTCCAGCCACTAGAAATCAATCATTCACCCTTTTAAACTGAGTGGGGGATATTGAGAGTTTAATAGCATGGACACAGGCCATCCCATGCCAGCCAGCCTCGGGGCCAGAAGAGCCCCGGGCACATTGACTGGAGGTCCCCAGCCATTGCCCCCTGCCCACCTGTTGACAGGCTGAAGCTGCAGCAGTCATAGTCCTGGTGTGGAGCCCTTCCTGCTGAACTGTACCTCTGTGGATCAAACCCATGATCTTTGGAGTTATTTGAATCATTATGGTGGTGTCCTATTTACCCCAGTTGAGATATTAAGGGTCAAAACTGATGCCAGGAGGCTCCAGGAAGCCCCCAGCTCCTCAGTAACAGGTACCAGCTCCCCAGTCTTATAACGTTTCACAGCACTTGCAGCCCTATTCACACATGTATTTACTATTGCATAAATGTGAAACAACTGTTCTGCACATGGAATGTCTCAGTGGGATGTTCTTGGCATTCAATTAGCCAGGAATGAGGAGCCGTAGCTGCCATGGCTGTGCTCCACTGTTTTTTGACTTCTCCCTGTGCCCTGCCTCATCTCTAAGCCTCAGTCTCAACTTTTTAGGAAACTGAAATGATCCTGCAGTAGACAGAGAATTTTTTAATGTCTCATGCGAAACGTAAGGAAGCATATACACTGGTGGAATTACCCATTTACTAAAGAATGCTTGATAGAGGTTTTCTTTAGTTCTCATACAAGGAAAATTCTCATTTTTGATTTTCCTAAACCCCAGTGAAATTCTGGTCAACAAACCTACCCAAGCAGATGAAAATATATTAATAAGAAACCCTCTCTGAACGTAAAGTTCATACTACTCATCTTTTGCAGTGTTCAGAAATGCAGATGTACAAATCTACTTTATCAGGAACAATTTTTGTCCCATATTTAGTTACCCCATAGAGAGGGGAGTAAGGCAGTGACTCTTGCTACCAGGGCTCCCCCTTCTTTACATGTAACATGGTGCAGTTGTGTTCAGATCAGGACCCAGCTCCCTCTTGCATAGGTTTTGACCCCTGTATCACAGCTTTTTAGGTGGCGGACCTGGGTCAGCAAGCTGTAGCAGCGTCCTTTTGATGCTGTCTATTTGTTTGGCTCAAATGTCAGCCTCTGTTTTATTTGGTTCTTCTCCTTGGCCATGCTGCTGGGATTCCTGTAAGTGCATTATCATAACTTCCACAGCGCAGTGGGAGCAATAGTTTTACTCAAACTGACATCTCCATCCACCTGGATGTATGTTAAGTAAATGGCCAGAGGGGACTGCCCCCAGCAGAAAGATATTTCTAATCTCAGTTTCTAATTTCAGATGCCTAAACCTCATCCCCAGACACTTTATAGAGTGATTTGGTTTAACTGAAAATTGAGATGGGAGCAGCAGTATTGGCAGAAGCTTAGCTCCCGCTGATACTGTAATTACTTTTACTGATCATTTCGTTCACACGTGGTCTGCACTCAAGGACAGAAGCGCTGTTTGCCTGGCAAAGATGGGAAAGGTGGAGCAGATAGCAGCCTCATTTTCAGAAAGAAGCTCTATGAGAAAAATCCAGACTGATTCAACTCAACCTAGCAAGTCAGTAACCTTGCTGCATGTTTATGATAAACATGGTGAGTTAAACTATTCACTGATAACAACTTTTATCAGTTTTGCAAAGAAAAAAGAGTATTTTTTTGCTGCTGTAATCACTGTGCGCCGTAAATTTCAAGTCTTTAATGGTTAAAAAAAAAAATTAAAAGGGAACTCCTGACACACAGGTTTTTTCAAAAATAATATCACTTGCAGAATCACAGGCCAAGTTTAAAAAGAATTAGGTCCATTGCAAAGAGTAATGCATAATTTTTCTCTTCTACAGTATTTTTGGAAGTTGATATTTTGTAGGCAACAAACTCAATTATTGTTTTGACAGCATACGGACATTAAAAGTGCAGACACTGTTGCATTATTTAAAATAGTAAATTGACTCTTAATTTTTGGTTTGAAGGGGAATTGCCAGTCAAATTCTAATTGGGGTCTCACTGAGAATCAGTTAATCAGACTGTGTTTTACCTGCTGAAAGGGAATGAAAACTTTCAAGCAAAATATTGCCTCGTGTTCTCTGGATGTAAAAAAAATAGCTATTTAGCTATCTTTAATAAAAGAAAAACTCGGTACATATTCTTCAAGAGCTGTTGGAAAGGAGCATATGCAGCTGTACTAGTAGTGACTAAAATTATATTTGACAACCAATAGGGTAATTAGTAAATTAAAGCTTGTTTGTTTTTTTGTTTTGATGTCTGATTTATTTGAGAGACATCAGGATTTTCACCTTAAACTAACCTTTTTTTTTTTTTTTTTAATTTGTCGCTCACTGGGTTTTGTTCTTTTAAGTTTATTCTTCTGGAACACAGCTCTGCTTCCTCCCGCTGCAGAAGACCAGCAGATGTTAATCAGATCTCGGTGCTAAGATTTCTTAAATCTTGTATTTGTCAGTTTGCTTAACACTAAAGACTTCAGCAAAAACCCTGACTACAATATGTCAAGGGAAAGTCTACTTATGGAGGAAGTAAAGTTACATAATCTCATTTTCAATTACATTTCATTTAGGGCATATTCTCATCATCACCCACTATTAAATACAAAGATTCTTGACAAGGAACTCCTTGAGGAAAACATGTCATGTTTAAGGATATATAGCACACACGCCTTGTAGAGGGCCAGAAATCTTGTTTAAAAAATCCTAACAGTTCAGTGCTTTAATTATTCTGGGAGGAGCTTTGCAAATCTGACCCATATAGTGAAAGTCTAGGGATTACAGCTGGGATGCAAACTCCTTGTCAGGGGGCATCTTTAGGGTGGACATTCACAAGTCAAATTTCCTGTTAGGAGTTGGACATGTTATATTCAAGATTAAAGGAAGGTAAAGGACACTTCAGACAATATAAGTTTCTGATTTTTGAATGTTATGGGTTAAATTAGTTTCTGATGCAGGCCAGGGAGTTACTGCTAAGATGAACTTGACACAGTTTATTTTTGCTTTATAGAAAGGAACCCTTGCACATGTAGGAATGCAAAGCTGAACTAAATGGACCTATGTAAGAACTGTCACCTCGTTAGTAAAAACAAACTTGGCTTCCTTGAAGGAAGTGTAATCTCAGAAAATGCCTGCTCCAAACTGGTGACAGACGTGACTACTGGATGGGTCATACTTTTATTATAGCCGGGTTGGTGTCACATTTTCTGCAGAACAGGAGCCTTGAAGAAGGAGAACAGCTCAGAAAGGGGAGAGCTTTCAGCCATCTCCCTCTGTGCTCTGCTGAGGGACAGCATGGACATGGGCCACTGCATTGGACTGGTGGGGGGGAGACAGCACAGTGACACCTGGTCCTGTGGGAGAATGGTTTTAAAGCCAAACTGAAACATGTTTAAATTAAGCAAGATTTTAAAGCACTTTGGACTAAATTAAACTCTGGTAGAAGTTTGCTGGGGTTTGTGGAGTTAATGTCCTGGATGAATTGGGCTCTCTGGCACGAGAAACAAATGCTGCCTGGCTTGAAATAGAGCATGAGCTGTTTGCAGTTGAGTCAGGCTTGTTTCCTCTTGAAAAAAAATTTCCTTGCAACCTTTGTACCCGGTGATTTTGTGTCCTTATAAATGGGCTGACTGAATGAGACAAAAAGTAGCAGGGTACCATGCTGCGAATATATGACAGGCAGACTTATTTAAAGTCCTAACTTACGAGCTGGTTTTTTCCAAGGCCATAGATTTTCATTAGCTATTTGCTGTGTTAATAAGAGACAACCACAGCAACAAGTGGTACAAATGTTAGCTTTGAAATACAGAGCACCTCTTAAACCAACAGAACTGGCAATAAATGGCGTGTGTATATTTGCTCATTTGGCAAAGGTTAAGTTCAAATTATGTCTTACGGTCAGTTGACATATACCTGACTAAATTCATCCCTAGGGCAACTCCACCAGCTTCAGAGGAGCTACTCAGGGAATGAATTTGCAATTTTTCTCTTAATGTCACTTCATTCCAAACATAATTATTTTTCAATGGTCTATTCAATAAGGTCCAACTTATATGACACAGAAACGGGACTGCAAAGACCTGTGTCTTGTTTCTGGTTCTTCCTT
>NW_020955223.1:970953-997012 GCF_003031625.1 Empidonax traillii
AAAAAAAAAAAAAAAAAAAAAAAAAAAAAAAAAAAAAAAAAAAAAAAAAAAAAAAAAAAAAAAAAAAAAAAAAAGGCAAGATACTAACACTGAACATTGAAAGAATAACAAATTCACCTGGGAAGTGGTCAGCAGAATTAGTGCAATCTGCTGTCCTGTGTCGGATTTTATTCAGATTGAGGTAGCTGGCCCTTCACTGCATCTATTGCCAAATGGTATCAGAGGATACAGATGAGACCAGTAGGTGATTCCACAATTTTTTTCTGGTTTTACTTTCTTGCTTCAAATAGTTGGACACATCTCATCAAGCATGGCAAAGTCCCATCTGGCTAAATCTTCCCTCATTAATTTTTTCATTTTGGCTCAGATAGAGAGAATGTACTCATATAAACCTGAATACAGAGATACAACCTTACTGTAAAGCCCCAGGAGGACATTTACTTATGTGCTACCATTTTCTTTTATCATACTTCACTGGGAACCAGTAGATAATAGAGCTGCTTATGAGCAATGAGCAATTTGGTGAGCTGAGGCTGTGGGGAGATGGCTAATGAGAGCCTGGTTGTGGGAGAAGACTCCTCTCTGCATCTCTGCAAATGTAGTGAGATCCTTGAATATCCCCATCAGTCAGAGTGGTAAAGCATAGCAGGAGTTGGATTTTTTTTCTTATTCACCTGTCCTACAGCTCACATCAAGGAGGCATGCCAGTGACCCAGCCAGAAGTGTAGACCTCTCTGTGAAACCACTGCTAGCCATTGCAGATCTCATCTGGAAAATCTGGTACCTAGTGACATAATCAGCACAACCACAAAGATAATAAAATTTTGACCAGGAAACACCCTCCTTTTCTGGCAAAACCTGCAGCACCATTCTTTATCTGTAGGCATTTTGCCTATGGAGATATAAAAATGCTCCTAACTTTGTCTGTTAGAATATAAAAGTTGAGCTGCTCTTGCATGGAGGTGGGCCATTCCTTTGTGCCCCACATTCTGTAGTTAATGCTACTGTTACAGCTCTACCTCCTGCCTGCCTGACATCTTCATTTCTCAGATTAGGCCCTTAGACTGTGATTGGTGAAGAGCATTAAACAAATTCACTAAATTCAACAAAACCAATCTGAAAATTCTAGAAGCAACTTTTGGCTTTTAAATTAAATATCTAAAATTAGAATTTAAAAATTTGCTATCAAAATTGTGTAGTTTATTCAATTTCTCTCACACTTTAATGCATAAAAGCACTAAGAAAAAATACATTCTCATTCTGTTACATATTCAGCCCTGCATGTTCAGTGATTATCTGATCTAGATGGTCCTTCTTTAAACCTAATGTCATGCTACTCAGTTCAGCATGCTGTGCATCCACATAATTTTTTTCCCAAGGAGGTTTCCTGGCTTTGTATCTTCAGAATTGACATTATCCTTCTGAATTTCTACCTATTTCCCATTCCTGTGGGGCTGCAGAGTTCAAGTCCGTCTGTCCCTCCCAGTTTTGCAGCTCCCTGGGACTGCCCTAGCCACGCTGAAGCTTGTTTGCCCAGTCTGAACTGCCTGAGAGGCGAGGCAGAGGGGCAGCACGCCTGTTCAGTCTGATACACTCATCTTTTAAAATGTCTTAGATCTGGGGTAATAAGAAGAGGAAACGTATGGCTTGAAGCTGTCTGCTGGCCATATCCTATGTGAGTTCTCCCTTCAAAAATTATTACGTTCCTTTTTAAAATTAATTCCAAATAAAACACATTGGCGGATGCAGTTTCTGAAACGGTGGTAGCTGAGTTTTTGTTTTAGTCATGTGGATATGCTACCAGCAAAGGAGACTTTTGCATAACCTGCTGCAAATATGTGACAGACAGCTTGTCAGGAAATGCTCAGTATAGGTAATGATTTGGGACTAATTTCATGGATGTTTTCCAGTTTCTATTTTCTCCCCCGATCCTCCTTTCACTTTCTCTGAACAAGAGGGCTCCTGAAATTTCCTGCTTAACATCTTTCACTTTGAATAAAGAATATGCTAAACATCCCCCCTGCAGCTGGTCCTGCTGAAATTGCTCCTCTGGAGGCACCAGCAGATGATGTTGGCGGATTTGAGAAGGTCCAGGCGGGAGGGTTTAGCCCCCAGCGCAGCCCACACTGAAGCCTGCAACCTGAGACACCCCCTCCACCACTGCTCCCCACCTTCCACTCGTACACGCGTGTGTGCACACACACACATGCAGGGGCAGGCAGGGACTTTAAACGAACCCAGATGGCTGGCACACAGGGAGTAGACATCCTGGAAAAGTGCCCCAGGGCGCTCTGGTTGCTGTCATCTTATTCTACAAACCAAGTGCCTTCAAGATGTCTGTGTTGTTTCTTAATCGGAGATCACTCCCGTTTGGGCTCTTAGCCCCTTCCTGTTGGGAAATGTCAGTGAGGCATCAGAGAGATACACAGAGATTGATTTGACTGAAATCAACCATTCCCTTAACTCAGAGGTTGTAGATTATTACCCTTAATAAAGACCATATTGTAATAAAATCCAAATCAGATCCCAATTGTGAGACTGTACTTTCCCCTCTCCCATGTGTGCACTGTTGTCTGATTGAGTGATTTGAGTCTTGTGTAAAAGAAATTAATTGGCTAAGAGTAATATAAAGTGTTGGTGAAAAGCACGAATCTGATGAATGCTGATAAGGAGTTTCAATTATTTTTTTATTTCCTTTTTCTTTTTTTTTTTTTTTCTGTTTCATTCACATTGAACACATGTTTCTCTTCTTTATTTCTCTATAAAAATATGCAAACAATTACCTGGCTTTGCAGACATAATTACAAAGAGGTTCATCTCTAAAAGGTTATTATTGATTTATAGAGTTCTTTAGTTTAATGGAAGACAGACAGGAATAAAAAGAAACTCTCTGCTTTCCCACAAATAATAGATGAGCTGGAAGGGAAATGTAAGATTTAGAAGTAATTTTTACAAGATACACAAGCTGCTTGTTTCAGACTGGTATTTCTTGTACATGCACAGAGTCCTTCAGAAACCACAGCGTATCAAGGCTGGTAAAGGTATCTTGTCCTTGTGAGTCATTCAGCATGAGGCATTCTGTCAGGCCATGATAGCCAGTACCTGCAGATAACACTAAAGACAAAATGTATGGGATAACTGGTAACACCAGACCTAGTGCTGTATTTTAGAGGAGAGGTACATGAGCAGAAGTACATCTAAGAGGAAAATCAGTTTACTTCTGATTAGCAACTACCAACCACAGACCTTGGAGTGTTTGGGTTTTGGTTAGGTTTTTTTTGGTGTTTTTTTGTTGTTTGTTTTGTTTTTTGGTTGGTTTTGTTTGTTTGTTTTTGAATAGGTGCAAATTTGAAAATTGATACGCGAAGGAGGATAGAGCCTGGTTTTGCTACGCATGGCCTTCCTCCATCTCAGCTTGGACTCTCAGGGAAACATCTCAGAGGAGGAGGTGACAACAGGACCATGCCCTCACAGAGGACGCTACTCCACCAGTCTAGGGGTTTGGGCTACTTTTACGTGATTTTTTTTTGTGTCACTTGTGTCCGCTTTCAAAATCTTATGACATGAGCACTTCAGGGCAAGGACTACCCTTTTGCCTGGCATGCACTCATGACCCGCAGACTATGGTGGGGCACTCGTAGAATCTCCTAATAGCTTGAAGGAGGGAGCTGGGTGATGCTGCAGCACCATAAGCTGCTTCCTGGCTGGGATCACACAATCATTAATCAGCAAGTCCTGCTGAGAGGGAGAGAGATGTGGCTGCTACAGCCATACACAACAGCAGAGTTAATTGCCTCTTTTCTCTAAGTATCGAGACAAAATAAAGTCTGGTTTGTCTTATTTACCTGTGTGCAGCAAGCTAGATTTGCTCTTAGATCCATGACTTGGAACAAATGCTATATTTATGGTATTGCAAAATTATTTACTATTAGCAACCATTAATGCTGTGTACAGTTCATCCATTTGGATTTAAAGAGAGCAAAACATCTCTGATTCCTATTGACATAACATTCTGTGCTTTCTCCTGTCCTGGTTCCAGCACATCTCCAGGGTATGCACCCCACCAAGACTGTGGGGCTTTTGGGTAGAGAGTGGGAGCTTTCTTGAACCCCAAGAACCCTTGTGGAGAGCACGCTTCTGCTGGCTCTGCTTAATAATTAGCACTGCCTGAATCTGATAAAACAGCTTGTAAACAAACGCAGTCTGAGGCAATTTTAATAGAGAAACAGATTAAATCAATAGTGCATCATGTGCTTGTGGTTGTAATTGCTCTCGATAGCCATTCAGCTTGCCTTGTTGTTGTTGTTTTTCATCTATAGCATAGAAATTTTTGGAATAATGGTCCTTTGTTTGGCAGCATTGCAGAAGGATACAAGAGCTCCTGTCCAGTGGCTCTGGGCAGCCTCAATACAGCCCCAGTATGGCTACATGAGTGCTGCTGGCACCCCTGGAAGTTACAGAGTCCCTACAACCTCTGCAGCTGCAGCCCAAAGCAGTGGGATGGGGCTAGATGGACACACTCTATTTGATTCCATTAAAGTATTTTTATTGCAGGTTTGAGTTGCCCTTGGGAAGATTTTCTGTGAGCCAGAATGACTGCCCTAGACAAACACCTTCGAGCATTTTGTGCAAACATAGGTGCAAAGACCTTTCATGCTGCCCTTTTCTCCTAGTGTACATGTTTAAGATCCCTGGGTTTAATCCCCTACATGGATATCATTTGTCATATTCTTCTCAGCAAAACACATTCTTACTGTTTTATGCCTTTTGACGATAGTAAGCAACTACTGCTGCTGAATACTATAATTTAACTTTGTGGCTTGGAATGTAGAAATAAGAAGTGCAGGATTATATTTCATTTTATATCCGATCTTATAATGAGCCATAATATCTTCTTGGAGATTTTACCATATCAGAAAATAAGACAAGCAGCAGGTTTGTATGAAGAATTATCTTCTCTTATGTATCTATATTGAATTACTGCTTTGCACCTGGTTGTACTAATTTAGTCCTGATTCTCAAAGATGTTGGGATTCCGGATTGTTTTTATAAACTAGAAGCCAGTTGAAGTCATGGTCTATGAATAGTATTTAGGAACTTTAAAAACTTTAAGGATCCAGTCCATTGTCAATAATATAGATAGTTCATTTTGTGTCCTGTAGTTCAGAAGATTCAGTCGAAAGAAAGAAATTGTACAAAAAATTGATTGCCTTCAGTAGTTCCCAGGTTTTTTTTTTTTGGGGGGGGGGTGTTCTTTGGTTTTGTTTGTTTGTTTGTTTTTTGGGAGGTGCACCCTTAGCAGTGGCAAAAGTATCATATCACTATCCAGCAGCAGCAATGGCAACAGGTACTGTCTGTTTTAAACAGCCAGCAAGCTTGTGATGGTATCTATACCTCAGTACCATGGCCCACTTGCCGGGATATGGGAACCTGAGACCTATCTGAACTTCACCTTAGTTCTGCATCTCTAGCTCAGCCTAGGCAAGCCAGCTGTGTGTCCCTGTTCCCTCAGCAATCCCACTTTGGTATGCAAAGTTTCTGCAGACAGAGCTCACGCATCTTGGTCACATACTATGTCAATAAGAAAAGTCCCATTTGTTACTATCATGTACCTCAGGGAAAATAAGGCTGATTGAATGAATGCCTACAGGATCCCTCAGAGGGAAAAGTTAGCAACCTCCGAGTGGCCCACAGGGTCCTATTTCCTCCAACTAGAGTTGAGCTGCGTTTCCTTTTATTGTACAGCCTTAATAGCAACCATTGATCAGCACAGCTAATGTTATTTAATTTTGTTTAGGGTTCATTTTCAGATGTGATTGCAGTTACCATTTTGCAACTTATTCGTTTTGCATCTTGTGATGATAGAGAAAAGTGACACAAAAGATGTGAGTGGTGACACTGTGCAGCTGATGCAATAAAGTGAATTAACAGTTAATAGCTGGCAGATAGCAGCAGATCAGTTGATTAAACAGACAGCAGAAAGCTTGACATTTGCCATGCAGAAACTTGGTGTATTGCTCTCATCTGTTCTTTACAAAATACTTCAAGAAACAAAAGTACTCGTTATGGTTTCAGTCCGCTAAAAAAGCAAACATGAGGAGAAGGTGACCTGCTTCCCTCCAGAGAACTGAAGAGCTGATACATAGGGAGAGGACAGAAGAAAAGACAGGATTCCTGAGATGATATTTCTGTTGATAGATGGAGAACCTGCAGGGTCAGCCCCAACATTTGGAAGAAGCAGCTTCTCCCTGGTCTTTCCTCTAGCAACTGTGTACCTCTAAACTGCAGAAGGAATAATATAGCTGAAAAGAATGACTCAACTATTTAACTCCTTCCTTAAATGGAAACCGTTCAAATGGTTCCTTCATTTATCTGTCCCAGTGGCGTATGAGAAAAATGGCTTGTGGGCTCTGCCTGGTGCCACAGAGATGAGAGGACGCACATGGCTCGCTGCTCCTCTCTAAGGATCTCTTTGTTCTTCCCAGTCCCTGGGGCACATGTTCCATGCAAGGCAATGACAGTTTTTGTTATCACGCAGACATATCGGTTTCAGTGACAATCACTCTCTTTTCAAAAAAACATTATTTCTCATGATTGTCTCCCTCTTGGAAAATGTGGCCTTTAAAGCCAAAGTAGGGGGAAAGAAGAATGAAGGGGAGACAACAACTGTCCTGGCGACACAGAAGTTAAATGGTGTGTTACGGGACAATCCCTCAATTGGTTGAAGGGATATAAATCAACATATGTGCATGCAGAAAGGAAACACTGGACCTTGCATTGTGAAAGAAAGAGGGATAGTTTTGTCCTGACTGAGCAAGTTTAGCAGATATTGTGAAGAAAACTGCACATACAAGAGGAATAAAGAGAGGGAGGAAGGAGGGAGGGAAGAAGGGGGGGAGAGAGGGGAGGGGCTCACTAATAGCTACATGTTTTTCCTTCCTTCCTAACTCAGTGGTACATGTGACCTCATGAAGCCAATAAGTCATGAGCATCTGATATAGAAATTCCCCCCCAAAATGCTCCTTTAGCAAAGACCACTGGGTAAACCTTGTCATGACTAATTTCTGCAAATGCCTTGATTTAAGGCAGGCACAGGACCTGAAATTCACACCAGCTCTTTGTGTGCTGGAGTCACGCAGATACCAGGCTTGGTGAGAAGAAACTGCATACTTCCTATTTTATTTCACCACTGCTCGACCTGCTTTTCCTCAGACTTAAAATCATTTGCCAGGTCAAAATAAACTCTTCAGAATCCCAATGTGAAAAATGTACCTAACAATTCAACCCTTGTAAGTTGGGAATTGGAAGAGAAAGTGCAGTGGAGTTTAATTAAATTATATAATAAGCAGCTTAACTTGTGGTTTGACTTTGGTTTCTGTTATTCTTATTATCATAAGCATTGTAGCTGGCAAAGAGCTATTGAAATATGCATAGCAGAGATGACCAAACTTGAGATTGTTTGGGTTTCACAAGAGCTTGTCTGTCAGAGCTTAGTTTTGCGAAGTTGAATTCAGACGGGAGGTCAGGCTAATTCCAATTTAATTCAAAATTTTCCTCAGAGTTAGCAATGAGTTCTACATCTGACCTATCTTTATTACAGACAAAAATCAAAGGAGATCTGGATTTGCAAATCCTCACCTGTCAGGTCCTGGTTTGCAAAATGAAAAGCAGTGCTGGCTCAGAGCTGGGTGAAGCTGAGTACATAATCCTGGCTTTAGCTTTCTCTCATGAACAAGTTAATTGGCGTTGCCCAGAATCGTTCAAAGATAAGACGATGCTCCTGGCACTCCTGCAGTACTGTAGACCTGTTCAGCCCATCCCACTGCTGGGAGTTATCAAGTTCTGCCCTTCATTTGAGCTTTCTCAAGTGCCCAACATACAGCTACAGGAGCCAGATAAACAAAACTGCTGATAGTACATGAAGTGGGTGAGGGAGTGCCCAGATAAGCTGCCGCCAAGGAGGATGGCAACTTACAGTGGTCAACAGTTGCTGGCAGTGAACACTCCAACATCTCAAGCCAGTACTTCTTTTTGAGGAATAATTTATGCTCTGTCTAGTACGTGTATGTTGGCAGAGATTTACACCATGCATTACCTTAATTGTCAATAAAGCTGCCTAATATTTACATAGCAGTGGGTTCCTTCATTACGTGAATGCTCATAAATTTGACTAATCATAACAGAGATCTTTCCAAAAGTTTTCTATACATCTCATCCTGCTATGAAAACAGGTTGCTCTGCCCACTGAAATATGAATCTGGATCTAGGTCTTCATTTGGTAATATTTCTGGACTGTCTCAAGCAAGATTGAAGTAAGAATAATTTCAGTCTGTTTAGTGGTCTATAAATCCAAGTGCCCCAAACACCAATGAATCACTCTGTTCTCTGCCCCAGGGGTTTGACTATTACAAACAATGACTGAAGTCATCAGCAAAAGACAAGGTCACAGGCTGAAAGGGGAAAATATGCTTTTTCATTTCTAGTATAAAGAAAATTGAATGCATTGTTTGAAAATGTCAGTGCATGAACTAGGCTAAATGGAAGCAGTCTAAGTTGGGCTCTGACATCTAGTGCTTCCTCCTCCACTCCTATTTTGTTTAATTTGACAGCTACTTACCAAGATACACAAACTCAAATATTCAGAATAAGATGCTAAGGAATAACCACATTATCCATCCTCTTTCTTGTCACTGGAAAGTCTATGGACTGAAGGTGGGAATGGGATGGGAGAGTCCTGGACTCCAACTCGGACACTGGTTCTGTTTGCCACTGCAAACAAGGCACTTATACCCTCTGCCAAGGCCTGTCCACAGCAGCTATCTGCCTTGCAGTGGTGAGGTGTTGACTAATGAACAATTACTGCCGGGGAAGTGTAGTGAGATTCACAGAGCCAGCACTGAGCACAGGGGCAGCTGCCAAACAATGTGCGGGTTCATCAAAGGTCGATGATCTCCAGAGTATGCTGAGGAAAAACTGTTTGCCATACATAGCCAAATCCTTGGTGATTCTCAGTCTCAGGCAACCCCACAAGTTCTCAGGGTTGGTTAACAGAAAAGAGTTTGTGTCAGTTATTTTTAAGTTTATATATATTCATGGCTATATATACATATATATTCATATATGTATGTGAAGGCAATCAATCTAGTCAAGGTAAACCACTTTAAAACACTTCACACATACCATCAAGCAAAAGCATGAGCATGTGTGACTTAAAGTAACTTATAATAACAACAGGGTTTTTTTTCCCTAGTTGGCAAATTAAATATGACCCTTGGATCTTAAATCCCCAGAGGATACAAAGAATGTCATCTTAGATGTAAATGCACTATTTCCCAAAAGTTTTTACTCTGGTTCAAGGCTGAAAGGGTTTAAAAAAAAAAATCTTCTGTTTAATATATGATCTCCCAGTGCTACATGCATTAAGTGCTTTTACTTTAGGCTTTATCCTTTATCCTATAAATAGAAAAAAATGCAGCCTTACTTGTCAAGCTGCCACAAAAGGTGTAGTGTTAAAACATCAGATTGAACCGAACCTCACATGAATCTTTGGTCCCAGTGAAGTCACTGTGTGTATTTTCTCAGTGACTTTAGCGGAGCCTGCCCCTCCATCATCTTGCTCAACCCTAAATTTTAAAACGTGGGCAAGATTCCTCTCAGCTCAGGAATCCTCTTGTAAATTTAAAGGTATAAAAGAAAGCTTTAATCAAACATATTGTAGACTTAGTGTTTCATCAGTAAGACTGCCTCTAACATACTTTCAATTGACGACAATTTTCACTTCAATGCCAAGAATTTGAGCTTGCTCTCTGTTGTACACTTTTTGTCACATATAGCTGTAAATGTAGGTGTCAGAGCAAAATTCAGATTTACAAAGCCTGTTGGACCTCATTTGATATTTTCTGTCTAATGATGTAACACAAACAAACAAACAAAAATACAAACAGAAGAAGTCAGTAGTTGGAAATTGAACCATTTCACTCATGTTTATGCACTGAGAATTTTCCATTTGCCTCCTGTAGATGGAAGATCCTGTTGACACGATCTTGTTCCTGAGATTTTTGTATATGCTTTCAGAAACTGCAAAGGTCCATTTCTCATTTGAAGCTAAAATTATGCAATTGGGCTAGAACAACTGCTGCTTTGTCCAGGAATTGCAATTCTCAGCCTTAAATTCCTGAAAGAAAAAAAAAATTGGATACAGAGCCATGACATTTGCCTTTAAAAGGAGAGGAGGATGTTTTTCACTTACTCTCCATTTTTTCCCTTAATATCAAGCAATATTTGAAATCTTTCAGAGAGGAAGATAACCGGAAGTTAAAGAACATTTCTGCATAGAATAGAAATTCCAGCAATCGGTTAAA
This sequence comes from Empidonax traillii, assembly GCF_003031625.1. Classification (NCBI taxonomy): domain Eukaryota; kingdom Metazoa; phylum Chordata; class Aves; order Passeriformes; family Tyrannidae; genus Empidonax; species Empidonax traillii. The sequence goes on from NW_020955223.1 coordinate 981,315, forward strand.
GCACCTGCAGACACAACTGTGTTCAAACATGCATCCTCTGTGTGTATATAGGCAGTTAGCCTGATAATGCTCTGCTTGCTAAAACTAGGGTAATCTTTTGCACGAACTGTTTCCTTAACTAAAACTGTTGAAAGTAAAAATATTTTGCAAAAATTTCTGACCTTTGATGAGAATCTGCTTTGAAACATAAGAGAGAAAAATAAATCTTTCCACTCTCTAATAATACAGAGCTTCAACTTCCCAGAAAGACAAGGCTTTATATAAAATTTTTCATATTTTCATATTTCATATTTTCATGTTCATTTTATGTTTTATGTAATAGTCCTAATGATATTTTTAAAAATACATTCAAAAGTCCAAATACTGGAACACACATGTAGATCAACTATTTCCATTTCAGAGAAATGTTTTGTAGGGATTTTTTTATCCTGGAATGATCACATCTTTACCTTTTGACGTTTCACCTTAAAACAAAAAGTCTTGCTTTCCTGCCCCTCTCCCAGAAAACCCTCTCTGTGTCTCTGGTTGCTTATCCTGTGCCTTTAAGACCTAGATATGCAGTTTAAAAAGGCATACCAGCAGTCAAAATGCATTTGAAGAGTATAGCCACAATTTTTGGGAGCAACTGTGTCAGCAGTAAAAAGGTCAGCCTTTGGGAACACTAATCTTTCTTTAGGTTTACCATGTAGATGAGCAAACAAGTGTTTAGTTTGTCTTCCATATTCTGTGCTGAAAGATTTTGAAAAAAAAAAAAAAAAACTCCAAAAGAACAGAAAGCAAACAAACAAGCAAAAACAAACAAAAAAGAGTCAAGACATTCCCTTTTGGAGCTCCACTGAGACAACCCCTTTAATCAGGGGTGAATTGTCCCATTCTCCCCTTACTGTTACTCTTTAACCTCCGTGCAAATACTAAACCTTAGACTGATTTACTATTTAAATGATATACAGTAACCACCCTGCTAAATGTAAATTAAATGCACACTTACTCTTTAAGACAATTTAAAGTGTCACCTTTATAGCTAAAAGACTGTGACATTTCATGAACTCACAGCCACATCTTCCCACTGATAATGCCAAGCTGAACTGACTGGGCTAAATTCAGCTGTGGGGTAACCAAATGCAACGTTCCTGCTGTCAAAGGAGTTATACACATTTACACCAAGGCTGATTCCAGGCTTTCATTATCTACACTTAAACCTAGCATAATTTATTTGAAAAAGTAGCTGAGAATAGTAATGTTTCAGCTGTTATTCACAATATAGGAAAGATATTCCTTAGAAATAAACATTGGTTTAGCTCCTTCAACTTCTTGATTTATGCTGGGTGAGGATCCAGCCCTAGCTGAAAAGCAAAGACAAAGAAACTTCACCTAAACTGAATTGTTCTTGGAAAACTACATAAAATCATAAAGACTGATTAAACAATTAATAGCAATTAATATGTTCCAATATTAGTTAGCACAGCAAAGCAAAGGTTCAGGAAGACAACTTTGAAGTGAGATAACTGTCCTTCACAATGCTTCTGAGCAAGATTGAGCAGGAAGCATTGAAGGGAATGCTGGAAATGTGGGCACAAGAGCCCAGATTTCTAGGTATTTAGGTGTTCAAAGATGCAAATTGCTATCTTACTTGGAGCTGTGTCTTTTTGTGGTGTCTCTGAACTAGAGAGATGCATATGAGCATTGTTTGGCCACAGAGTGCCTGTGGAAATCAGACTTTAGGGTAATTTGAATAAGCACAAAACTAGCATTGGAATCAATTGTAATGTGAATAAAATATTAACATAAGCAGTCAGTTCTCTGTGGAGGTCATCTTGTGCTATGCATACCTTAGCCTCATAGCACAGCCTCAGCAGCTCTCCCTATGTGGCTTCCTCTCTACTGTGGCTTCCTCTCTACCATAACTTCCTTGCTCACAGCACCTCCTTAGAGGAATCAGAAGCTTTCCTTATTTTTTCCTCCAGTAATCCCTCAATTTCAAAATGGACAGCATAATTTGCCTTCCTAATTAGTACAAAGTATGTAGAATTTATCTGAAATACCTTCTGTACCATCATTAGAAGTTAGAATGCATTATGAAGGTTTATTGCATTATTTTCCCTTCACCTTATATTCCTTAAACTTAGGAAAAAAATACTTTTCAATGCAGTGTGTTTTAAATAAAATGCATTCTTTGTTGTCAACATGTAGAGCTTGTAAATTGACAAATTCATCATCCCATTATAATCCCTGCACCTGTTCCAGTTTGCAGTCTGCGGTGTGTTTTAGCTCATGTATGGTGAGTGCATCTGCTTAACAAGGACAGTTAACTGGCAGAATTTGTTTATAAACCCAGTGAAGAGCTAAATGAGGTAAACTGCATTATCTTACATGTTAATTGTATTTCATTGCAGGCAAACATTTATTAAATATGCAGACGGCACACCATACATTCTAATTGTGTTTGCATCCACTTCTGGTTTTACCCTGGTTTCCAGAATTTCTTTCAACATCATATTTCAGGGCTTCAAGACACAGTCTGAGGTATCCCTAAGAAAGATGCTCATAACAGTGCCCCATATGCATGTACACAGGCACACATGAAGGAGCCGAGCACGTCACTGGCAGGAACAGTTTATTACAAGGATGATGCCATGTTCTCCTGTCTGGCAAATGTCCGTGATGAGGTGCAAATTTCTGGGAATCTGACCATGGCTTTGAAATGACTTTACAAATGTCTTCTGGGTGAAGCCGGCAGTTTTCTTGGTGGCAGGTATATAGCACCTCTTCATACTCGCTTCCCATCACCCCCTCCTGTACTTCAACATTATGGCAGGAGCAGAGATCACACAATACCTGTCAAAAAAGACCCTCCAGGACCCATCTCACAAACAAAATTTGGCTCAGTGTTTCTGCCCAAAGCATATTTTTTCTCAGACTTGTTATGATTTCAATAGATGAGATGGTACAGGGGCTCCAGAGGTGGAAGAACATTGTGCCTGGCAATTTGGGAGCTGAGGTAGAGCTACTCATGGCACATCTGAATCAGTGGAAAGGGTCAGTAAAAACCTTAACAACATCAGGCAACCCTAGATCCGGTGATGGACTAAATCCAGACTCTGAGACCTTTTCCAGCAATGTAGCCACAAGAACCTCCTCTTTCCCTTACCCTCTCTCTCTGCACAGTATGTTATTCTCCCATTCTAAACTCATTTTTGTGGAAGAGGAAGAATATTTGCTTCTTCGGCATGGCAGAAATCCCTCCACCCGTGTCCTCTGCTCCTCACTACCTGAAAACTTTTTAGAGTCAAACTGACTTGTAGCTGAGGAAAGACTGGCTGGGCCAGCAGTGGGACTGTCGGAAGACAAGTGCTCAGTTTGGAGGTTGTACAGTAAAGTAGGATGGACTTGCTGCAGAGGTGCAATAGGAAAACAAAAGGTCACCTGAGGGTATTAGTACTGTCCTTCAGATATATAATTGTTGCAAAACACAATTCACCAGTTTCCTACTGCACGCTGAGGTCTGAGGGACTGAAAGTCAGAGATAGAAAAAGGGTTTACCTTTAAAACTAAAGAAATGTGAGATGCAGATGTAAGAAATATGGACCTCCTGATGGGAGGGTGCTGGAGCCCACCACCATTCCCTGCTTTCCTGGGTGCTGCCCCACTGTAAGGCCATTAAAATTCATGGCAATTTCAGAACTTGGGCAGCCCCTTGAGCACTGCTGGAGAAGATACATCTGGTCTCAGTTTGTTGACTTTCCTTGGGAATGCTTCAAAATTGAAAGGTGAGGGGGAAATCTTCGAAATATCAACTTCCCTGTGCTAGTCAGTGTGTTTTGTAGGTGTGCAATCTTCTCTTTCTGCAGCAAAGCAGCCATTGTATACTCACTCAAAGTGCAGCCAGGACTCACCTGCTGGTGACTAAGCACTCAGATCATTTCTGAAGGTGAGGCCAAGTCCTGGCACTGGAGGTCAAGCAGAACAAAGGTCAGATATCTGCAAAAGTTGAAATATAGGTCTGAATTTACAACCACTCTAGGGAAATTAAAGAAAAGAACTTTATGGGAGTAAGAAGGGTACAGAGAATGAAACAGAGATTCTGGACAGAGAGAAGGGGGAATGAAAAATAAATCTACCAGGCTGAGAAAGTGCATAGCATGTGGCTCTCATCCACTCTGCTTTTTGCTTCATATGCAAAGAGGCTGCAGAATTAGATTCTCTAATCCAAATACTTTAGGACTGATTCCCTAATTTCCCTTGGAAATTCATTAGTGTTTTTTTTTTTTTTTTTTTAAATGAGTGGTACTGCTGCTTGCATTTTTTGGTTATGGGAAGGTTAAATGAAGGAAATCTTTGCCTAGAATAATCATCATTACTTAACCTAAATTTATTCCATTCCTCTGAAACTTTGAAAAAGCACAGCTCTTTGGTCCTTGAAGTTACACTGGAGTAAAACTCAACAGCTTGCTAAAATATTGCCATATGAGTAGAAACATTCAGCACTGAGGAACTGATGCGGTGGAGGAATAAAAGGTTGTTTGTAAGCGCTGGCTGGCACCGGGTTTTAAGCAATACCATGAGACTGCCAAGAAGAAGCCGATAACAAGACTTTCTGAATATCTTCCAAAGTTTCACAGAAATATTTGCTTGCGTAATGTTTTGCACTTAAGCTCTTAAAAGTTTACCAGAGAAGAGTGGCTTTAAATCTGTGTGAGCACCGCACGCACAGATGTATGCACACATAGTAGGAGGAAAACTGATATTGAACACAAGAAATTATTGAAGTTTAACATGTGCAGATCGAATGTAAACAATAAGTCTGCTCTGCACACTAATTTCTCCTCTGCAGCACACAAATGGCTTAACACCTTAGTTGGATTTAGGCTCCCGCCTGCCCTATACTTACGTTTTAGCTATTTCTCAGTGTTTAAAACTAAGACAGAACTTGAAGCATGATGCCTGCTCTTTTCTTTCCCTTCCACACTTCCTTTCTTTCTTCCAGGTAGTACAGTTTTCAGATCTAAGAAAAATTTTGTTTCTAACTGTGTGCAAAGCTTCTGCTACTTGTCGACATAAAACTTGAAGTAAACAACTCTCTAAACAGTGCTCCTGATGCCTTCCAGTCTTGAAGTATAACATCCCTTCTTGATCTTCTTGCTCTATTCTGAGCTCTCCAGAGCAGGAATATCTCCCCAAAAATTGTGTCCATGAAAATTAAGACGTTTTATTGAGGTGAGACTAGAACAAGATCTACAGACCTACAACATGAATTTGAACCTGAATCTCTAGAAGTAAGAAACTATCGTACACAGCATTCCTTAAAATGTACTATCATGGGCAAAATCCCACCTCCTAAAATGTTTTATCAAAATGTGGAGTGAAATCCTGGCCCTGTTGTATCAGTAATAAAGCTCCCAGTGTTTCAATCAGCTGCTTTATTCCATACAGGAGTAGATCTACTTTAGCAATGTGTGGCATTTCCAGACACTGTACAGTTCAGGGCATGCACAGTAAATCTGATTCAGAGTGGCTGCCAGTTTGATAACACTACTAGATGCCTGGAAATCTCAGATAAACATGGGCAATTCTAAAATTGTGCCAAGACAAAGTTTCTGGATAGAAGAGGAAGAAATTCTTGGAAAGCCCTGGTACATAGTAATGTACCTTTATATAGCTTGGCATTGTCTTATGGAAGACAGAGAGCCTTGTACCTTGTGCCTGCTTCTGATTTGTACACAACTGAAACAGATTACTTTTTCTAAGTCATGGCAGAAATGTGGTGTACTGCAAAATGTCCATATGTGCCCTGTCAAGTAATGAAACTCCCTGATTCCAGATGGTCCTTAAGCCTAAGAAGTGTGGAGTGAAGCAGCATCAGCCATGCCCAACTTGAAGGGTACCCCACCTACGCTTCTTGTTGTTTCCCATAAACAATGTGGTAAGAGGCATTACAAGGATCCAAAGTGCAGAACAGAATGAGTAAAGGAAGGAGCTGCACAGAGAATGGCTTGTATTAGGACCTAGAGCCCAGAGGCATGGGATTGCTCTACTGATCCTGTTAATAGTCAACCTCCCCGGAAGCACTGGAAAAGCTCCTTTTCCTTTCTACTAAAGGGAATAACTTCAAAATGATGAAGATTTTTTGCTGCTTAAGGAAAAATTTCAAGTGTACTCGTTGTGGAAGTGAAAAACAGAAGAATAGAGGTTTGTTTCAGGTAGTGATGTTGTACCAGACTGCTGAAAGTGGGGAGGGCTGTTTCTTCAAGGCACCCAAATTAAAACTTTCCTCCCCTTGCGAGGTCAGTCATGCCAGCTGCTTAGCTGGGACTTGGGACATAAAATGACCTGTGCTCAGTCAAACTACTCTTGAGTTTGAAGTGGCTCAGGGCAGAGACCCTAGCACCTCTAAAAACTGAGCCACAGGACAATATTATTTCTGTGAACTACATGCAGAAGCACTGGTGGAAACGCAAAATCAATTTAGATGTCTGAATTTCTCGGTCAGTAAGAGCTGCTGCCCTGGAGGTGAGGCAAGAAATGTTAATGTGCTTGTTCTAGAGCCTTTGCCCAATTATGTCCAGAGACGGTCATAAAAATAGACTTCAAAAAATCAGTTGCAGCATTGTAATGTCTTTTGTCTGATAAAGGTGCAGGAAAAGCAAAGACTTCCCACCTATCCTCTGTAGAAATGAGTGAGGAAGGAATTTCAAGGGAGAGAGGGAAAGCAGGACCCAAGTACATCAATGTCCTTCAAAATCACTGTTCAAACTGGGAAGTGTTGCTGGGCCTGGAGTAGTGCCCAGGTACTGCCATCCTTGGAGTCCAGTCAGGGGTTTGGCTTTGGCAGTAAGCACCAGCTCCAAGGTCTGCAGTGGAGAGAGCATATCCCAGGAGTGAGAGCACACCTCACTCTGTCAGTCCTGGGTCTGATTTCCAACTCTTTCATGGAGTTATGGGCACCACAGTCACAAAACTCCTCTGGAAAGTGAAGAGAGAAAAGGGCTATAAGCAAAAGGAACAGATGAAGTTCACTTTCTACATCTGTTTTTTGTTGAGGGAGCTGTTACTGTGAGCAAAGTCAGCTGAGATGTCCCAAGTCATTGCAGCTTGAATTTTTAAGCCAAGCTATAAATATCTTACTTTATTTTTTTTTTTAACAGCGATTGTTGTTTATGCCTTCTTCCTATTTACTCTCCTTTGATTTAGTAGCATGGGGAGGTTTGTATCACTTCAGCATGTCAGTTGGGAGCAGTCATCAGCTACATTAAAGATAACCTCTCATGGATTACAGAGTTCAGGACTGTGCTGTCTGTCTCCTCTCCGTGTTATGACCCCAGGTGGCTCAGAAGTACTTAGGGTCAAACTTATTATATACTATTCACTATCCCAATAAACAAGTAGCATGTTGTCACATTTGGAGTGCTGTGTATTTTTCTAGTAATTATGCCTTATTATATATTTACTATTCAGAAAATGCAGGTGTGGGCTGTTGAACTGGGGCCAATGAGAATTCACCGAACTGGCAGCAATTGCTTGGTGAGTCATGTTTCACTGTCTGTTGGTTTTATAACTGTTTTCACTACTAATTTAGCTCTGCGATGCAATATGCAATTAGTCCTATTATGGAAGCAGCTGTATTCAGTTTTACAATGGCACTTTCCCCTTTGGCTTGTACCAGAGCCTGTTGTGGTTCTGCTCATTTGATGACTGAAGTTGTAAAGTGGTATCTGGATGAGCCACAGCAAGCCATGAGCCTCATACAAATATGATTCTTGCTCATACACCACTGCTCTAATGCTATTTCTTACAGCCCAATTAGAAATGTGGTCACAAAGAAAAACTGTTTCTTGCTACAGAAAGTAGTATTGTCATGCAGCGATTTGTTGCCATGCTGGTATCACCTCTGTAGTTTTGCAGCTTATTATAAATAACATTTGGTAGCCAGAACATGGGGAGGGGGGGGAGGGGGGAACAACTTCCGTTTGGAAATAAGCTTCTGCTTGGAAATTCACTTTTCCAGGCTTCAAAAATTAGTTTGCAAGCTGTAGCCCCTGGATGGTGGCCACAGGAATGAAGTAGGGCCATGTGGGGATGGTGGCTGGTGTGGACAACAGGAGGTTTCAGTGAGCCTGTGAAGCCCTGGTTTGTCGAGATAGTGACAGCGACAGAGTGGGGTCTCACAGGCTCACTGAAACCTCCCAGGGCCCATTCCCAAAAAACCCTTGTGCCAGTGTCATGGTTGCTCCCTATACCCACCGCTTGGATAACAAGCTTGAACAGCTCCTCTGCAAAATTACACAAGAAAACAGCCAAGAAGTAAATACAAATATCAATTACACTAATTAGCTGCCTTTGCTGTCAACAAGGACGTTTTGGAAATCAAATACATATTACTTATTAGTTTAATGTGTAATAGAGCCACTCTGTTAAAAAGAGTGGGGTCTTGAATAATTGCTGAGAACATTCACTACATTTTTTCTGCTGTGTTATTACCCATTTTCACACCCATACATATGTTCTGGTTTTGCTGTGTGTCACACAAAATGGCAATTTGGTGGTGAAAAAATGAGAAATCATGACATTTCACATGTGTTTTCAGTAAAACAACAATTTTCCTCCTAAAGGGCCCCAGTTTTCTTCCTCAGAAATAGGGCTATTTACAATGAAAATGTTCCTGTTGTGGTGGAATAATGACACGAAGAAAGGCACCCGGCTGAATACTGCAAAGGGAAGTTAAAATGCCTGTATTTCCAATGCTTGAATGCCAGGTGAGGTGAATTGCAGACTCTAAAACACCACCTCAATAACTGGTGCTTGCCAGCATCAGAGCTGGCCCCAGCAGAGCCTGTTCGCCCCAGGATTGTTTCTGACCACTGTTGCTCACAGTTGTCATTCTGGTCAGACTATTACAGAAGAAACTATTTTGCAGGAACTTTTTGCTATGGGAAACAAATAAACTCTCTGCCCTGCAGAGAATAGCCATTTGGGAGAGCTGGACTGATGGAGGGTTGGTAGTTTGCCCAGAGCGTATCATTTTCTATCCAGAGACTGGCTTTATGCTAGTGCAAACAGCTGGAGTTACGCACTGTATTTCATTGCAAGCATGTAAAACAATAATGAACTTTATGGTTCTATAAGGATTTGCAAAATTATTCCCAGGTCTAAAGTTTAATTGTTTAATGTCACCAAATGACTTCGCAATAACTGAGCACTGTGGAGTGGCAGAAGTTAATCACTCGACTGAAGTGAATTAAGATTTTCTAAAGCTACATTTATCACTGTAATTTTAGGCTAATTTAATTTTCCATTCATAAAATATGATTTCAATTTCTGTGTCTCTATGAGCTGTGGACAAGGAACATGCCTGTTTTAGAAAACATGTTTTTGTCAAGCAGTGTCAAAGGTGATGTACATACTGATAACAGGAAGATGCTAAGTTTGTCTTGGCACTGCATTCCACATGCCTCAGTGCTTGAGTCTACGTGATCTTTAAGACCTCTAGCTATTTTAAAGCTCAGTGGGCCAGGTCTTCAGCATTCACTTTGCCTTACCTGTTCTGGCGTCCCATCAGGAAATGAACATGCCAACAACCTTGCTTGAAACAAGAGTTAGCCAGGATAGACTTATTTGCTAAAGGAAATCCTGCAAGCCAAAAAGCCCATCTCCAGTGGCTGCTTAACTCATAGAATTGCTGAGGGATGCCTCAGTACCTCCCTGCTTGACTTTTGCTTTCAGGTACCCAGAACAGGACACAGTTGCTTTAATTTTAACCAACTGGAAGTAACCAGAAATCACGTATAGTTGAGGAAATTTGTCTAAGCAATGGCAATAGTCAGTGCAAAGAGATGGGTTCCTGTCTGGGATGTTTTATCCCACTTATCTCCACTAGCTATAGCAGGAGCCCAGACAGGTATTAACCAAAACACCTCTCCCTGACAGGCATGAACCTCACCTTTCTATCTCAGCTGGCATACCTTGGCAACCCAGTGCTGCTCCAGACAGAATTAATTTTTCTCTCCACTTAAGTCCTGTGAGGGCCTAATTCAGATGATGTTCTTAGCTACTGGGCCCAACATACTCATGGGACAAGTCCCATATCGAGGCTGTCCTTAGGAGGCAAAGCTGACTCTCCATCCCATTCAGAGACATCATGGGCTCAACCCTTGTTCATCAAGTGAGTGAGTACAGCTAGAGCCTGCTCTGTCTGAAGGGCTCAAGAACTATCTCCCTGAGCCTAGGGTGAAGCCAGTGGGTAGAGGAGAGGGAGGCAGGAGTACCCACACCTCTCTCAAATACACCTTGAGGCTCCTGTTGATACAGGTCACCAGTGCCTGACAGTTCCCAACCTTGTTTCAGCACTTCACAGTAAATAGTCACTGGGAAATACATATAATCTATCCTTAATTATAAACTGTAATAGATTGTTAACTTTGTTCATAAAATCTTATGTGTATGAGGGAATAAGGAACTTTTGTTATAATTCAACAAGATAAGTTTCATGGACATCCTCTTAATTAAGCAAGTGTCAGTAAAAATAATTGCAGACATCTTGCTAAACGAACAAGTATCAGTATTGGTAAAATTTACAGCTGATAAGAACTGCAGCTTTCATCTTTGTCAAATCCAAGATGACCACTTAGCAATGAACCATGAACTCAAGCCTCAACGCAGCCACATTCAAAACTCGGGACTTGGAAATGTATAAAAAGGAACATTTACTGCATTTTCAGTGTGTGTCTCGGGCGGGGCAACTGCCACCCAGGCCACCCAGCGCTGTTTGCTTTATTATCATTTGCTTGATAAATTTATCAATGTTTAATTGGAACCGAGTTGTCTAAATTCTTATACTAATTTATAACATAAACTATGGGGACCATCTCAGAATGGTTCAGAAACTCAGAGGGGGACCTCAGCTGCTCAGAGATTCCACAGAGTTTTCCCACTGTCATGAGTCAAGCAATTAGTCTTAGAGAGGGGTGAAGGTGTGACACCTGAGCCTTCTCTCAAGTGCTCACTCACCTGCTCACATGCTCCCAGCTCACTGAGCTGGATGTCCACATCAGCACAGGGAGATATTCCACTGTCCTTGTGCCAAAGATGTTCACGGTGGAGGCAAAAGGGACTGATATTCTTGAGCCAAGAATCCAGCACCCAATATACAGAGGATTAAATCATCTGGTGGATCTGTCCTATGTGCCCTTAGAACTTTGCAAATTGTAGATTTTGACTTTCCTTGAAGTGGATGCATTAAGGATTTCTCCAGGAAAGAATTATACCAACAGCACTTCAGTTCGAATCTGGAAACAAATCACTGAGCCCTCTCCTTACCTTTAGAAGAGGCTTGGCCCTCCATATCTTAACTCTTTTTCAGAATTCTGGAGACATTGGTGAACAAAGAAAGAGACAAAGCTGACTCCAAAGGCCAACATCTCTGCAAAGTTTCCCAAACACAGATAAGTGTATCCAAATCAAAGTATCTGAATTATTATTATTATTATTATTACCCAGAGCAGCTTTTATATAATTTATTATTTTTATTTAATTTTTTTTATTTTAATTTTTGAAATGAAGATACCTCCCACCACTGATTCCCTTCTCTGCTCCCTCTTGCATGATCCCCATTACTGTGAGGGAGGTAAAAGGTACTACTTGATGGTTTTCATTAGTAGTGAATATGAGTGTGGTTAGCTGTATTACGGTTCATATATAGACAACAGTTTACACTCCCCCTCTACACAGAGCATGTACTCAGATGTTGTACACACATGTAACATGCTGTCCTAGCCCCAAATTGCTTCCAGGTTAGGTCATCTCTTCAAGCCCATTTTCCCCTGTTTTTTTCCTCTCTTGCATTTTATCGGCCTGGTAGAAATTAGCCACAAATCCAGCCTGGTTTTAGCGTCTTCTGCTCTCATTTGTTCCAATTTTTGTACCCCCTGAACTCTTCCTCTCGCACACGTACAATTTATTCCCACACATGGCAGGCATGCTTGCTCATGAATTATTTATATAGCTTTGGTAACTTCTGCTTTTCAAATAATGAGGGAAGAAAATGTTTCCAGTGTAGGAGTCATAATAAGGGAGAAATCCAAGGCTGTCTGGTGTTCTAGAAGATGGTAAAATGCCCGAAGTTAAAAATAATACATTGCTTTTGAGCAGCTGAGGAAACATTACAAAGGCCTTTCAAAGTAATCATCTACCCTCATAAATACTGCTGAGTGGTTAAAATTAGGAGATGATATCCAGCAATGACTAAAGAGCCTTTGATTTCCCCAGTTTTTCCCAAAGGTTGGGTGGGATAAACTCACCCATTGTCTAATATACCAACGGCAGCATTGTCCCCTACTTGCATGGAGGGAGAAGCTATCCCTTCCTCTCCTGAGTCGAAATGACACAGCTTTGCTGACAAGAACAAAACTAATAATATATACTGCAGGAAAAAACAGTGTATGACACAGCTTCTGTAGTGCTTTGATCTTTTATTATACTGAGAAATATAGGTAGGCTGTGCTTTCACTTCCTAAACACAGCCAAGTGCACAAAGCAGGGAATACAGTATCTCATAAAGATACCTCATTTAGACAGAAACTTGGTAGGAGTATAAAAAAAAAATTCAATTTCAGATGTGTTTAGAAAAAAGCAAAGACACTGATGATAACACTGAGGATGAAAGGATACACTAGTTCAGGGAGGGAGCAAGGAATAAAAGGAAATAATTACTCATTTCATTACTCATGGGCAAGTTTAGATAGGAAGGGTAGAAAACAAAACCTCATAAAGACATTTTATTGTCAGCAGCTTGGAGCACAAGGAGACAGCTACTCCATCTGCCATGTGCTAACAGGCTGTGTCTTAGAGCAGGGTGGTGTGCGTTATCCCACCCCCACCACAGGGGTAGCAGGACAGCATTTCTGGCACATATGGTCCCAGCCAAAGGCTGGCATGACAGACACCTCCTGTAACCGGCTTTGTTAGGTTTGATGATATAACTCTCGATGTATTTTCTGGTGGGTTGTCGTAGCAACTAGGGAATAGGCAGATGGAAGCCAACAGCACCTGCCTGCATCTGCCTGCCCACCTGTATGGGTTGTGGGAGAGGGTGATGGACGGGACAGGGGAAGACTGGGAGGTGACCCCAACTCCGGAGGCCTGATGTCCCCTACATGAGTGGCTCTGAATCCCACTGCTCAGAATCCTCTCTGTCCTATTCTTCAGGTAGGCTTAAGCTTGGCATTTCTCCACTTCAAAAAACTGATTCTTTTGAGCTTTCAGAAGAAATTCAGTATGAATTAGTTGATTGGTAATTGTGGTGACTGCAACAAACTAAATAATTGTTCTAAAAGTATAATCCAACGAGGATTTTCAATTGTTATGCTTTTTTTGCCAGGATAGACAAAAGAAACACCCATTAAAAAATGGAGATTCCTAGTTAAAGATTTTCCTTTTGCCCTTGAAATGCTTTGACATTTTCTTTTTGCTGTTCTGCAGCAGAGTTATTTGAGATTTAGTCAAGTCTCAGTCAAGAAAGTCAGTGAGAACTACCAAGCCTAGTTTTTCCTGGAGGCAGTATTTCATCTGCAGCATTTCCCAGTCATGCTTTATTGCCCAAAGACAGCCAATTTTTGAGGTAGTCCATACTGATTTGCCTGTCAAACCTACTCTTTGCAGCTTTTACAGAATGCAGTACTGTGACAAACAGGTTCCAGTACTGATGACCAAAGTGTATTTTTCCACAGAAAGCTGTCCTTCCTGTATTTGAAGATCCCTCTGCCAAAAAATGCCACCCAAATACCTTAATATCATGTTTCTTCCTACTATTGATTTTGGAAATTTTGGATCCTTCAGCTTAAGTCCTGTACTCTCAAAGAAATCACGTAGGTGCAGAAAAGTGTCAGCTCAAATAGTTCAAGCCTGGTAAAATGATAAGAGAGTGAAAAAAACCCTATAATAGTTGAGGAACCTGTCCGTTCAGTAGCTGCCCATCCAAACTAGACCTTCCATTAATTTAAGGTGAAAATTGAGAAGAATTTGGAAAAGAAACATTTTGTGCTGCTGAAATTAATAAAAAAAAGGGACTGGAGGCCTAACTCTAAAGAAAGGAAGACCAAGGTTTAGGGGATGACAGGAGAAGGGAATCAATGCTGGAACAAAGCCTTCAGTCATGGACTTGCATCAGTTTTGAGGTGTTCAAAACAAGGCCAACACAAAAGGTTAGCATAACTGTTCCTTACTGAGGTTTGGACTAGATGACCTGAAAGGTCTTTGCCAAAGCTATTATCAATGGTACTGTGATACCTTTATCAGGCAGCTTTTGTACACCAATAACTAAAAAATGGATGTTCTTTTTAGAATGACATTTCACAGCCTGCAAATCCTAAAATAGACTAATGGCTTTGACTTTTTGGGGTAGAAAGATTGGTCTGAAAAGTAAAGGTCTGGCTTGTGCTTGAAACTTTTGAACCTTTATTTGTTGGGCAAGAAATGACTCACACACTTTCCCTATCAATAATGATGGTTCAGAAGATGTTGTTAAATTTGATAAGGTCAACAATTTATGAACAATGATTTAAGTAATGGGCTTTGAGAGAAAGTCTTCAAGCCAGCCCCCACCATGGGTGGGCTGACATTAGGTAGGTAGATACAGTTCTTTGGAGGCTCTAGGAATACTCAGATATTCTCTTATAGACAGATTTAAACTCAGATTTGAACTCATCTTTTTATGGATTAGGGTATTTCTATGTTTGTTTTTTAATGAAAGCAAAGATATACAGATACAATGTGTTGGCTTGAAAGGGGATACTTCTCTCTGCACAGGACAAAAAGAGATGAAGGATGATGAAAGTGAATGTAATTGTAATGTCTTACACTACTTCTGTCTCTAGTAATATAGGAGCTAATTTTGGCTTTGGCTTCATTGAAGATCAGCCTCAGGGCTGCACTAATATACACCACTTAAGATGACTTCTGAGTCTCTTTTACTCAGTAGTTCCCAGGGCACTTCCACAGTACTAGTTCTTGAGAACTTTCCAGAAAATACAGAATTGCTCAGTATCTCAACCATCATCAGGATTACGATAATTTTCTCCCACAGTTACAAGATGTCAAATAAAGAAAAATTTAAAATGCTAACAGTTTGAACAAAGATTGTAAAAAATCAGCGACATTAAAGAGCAAGCAGATGTGGGTCTAGTGAGGGAACTCAAAGGGTGGTCAGCTCCACAATTCTCTAGCACTGCGTGGTGCAGCGTGCACATATCACTTCAGCAGCAGCTAAACAGAGCCCCACCAAGCTCATGATGGCATCTGGCCCAGAACAAATAGCAGCTGTACAAAATTTGTGTGTATCTTTTGTACAGTTCCTTTGACCTGAATATTTGTCTCAGAGAACTTCCGACAGAACTGAAAATTGTTTTTGCTGTTAAGGTAGGCGTGCCACACGTAGCCCGTGTACCTAATCCTGCATTCCTCCTGCATTCCAGGAACCCACAAAGTCAAAGAGAATTTGAGATGCAGAGTGAATACAGGGCCAGGCACAGTATTTGAATATTTTAAGGAATGTTCTTGGATTTTTACAGTTGATGTCATGTTTTGTACCCCATCAATATGGATTAACAATGGTCTAGAGCAGCAGGAACTCATTTCCTATTCATATATGCTAATTGCATGTTGCTGGATAGAGGGATTTCTTCTTAAACTCAAAGTTTCTCTTTTTTTTT
>NW_020955223.1:998018-1001127 GCF_003031625.1 Empidonax traillii
GATCACTTCATCACGTGCTGTCTCTGCCACTCCTTTCTCCTCACAAGAAGGACTCCTCACACTTCTCCCTTTCTCCAATGTGGGAACCCTCCCATGGGAGACAGTCCTCCATGACCTTCTTCAATATGATTCCTTCCCACGGACTGAAGTTTTCATTAACTGCTCCAGTGTGGAGTCCCTCCCACAGGGTACATTCCCTCAGGAACAGACTGCTCTGGAGTGCATCCCCCATAGGATCCTGACTCCTGGCAGCACACTTTCTCCAGCGTGGGCTCCTCTCTTCTTGGGGCTACAGGTCCTTCCAGGACCCTGCTCCATCTTGGGCCTCCTACGGGGTCACAGCCTCCTTTGGGCATCCACCTGCTCTAGCACAGTGTCCTCCCTTGGCTGCAGGTGGATCTCTGCTCCACCATGGACCTCCATGGGCTGCAGGTGGACAGCTTGTCTCGCCCTGATCTCCACCACGGGCTGGAGGAGAATGTCTGCTCCGGTGCCTGCAGAACCTCCTTCTCTGGCCTCGGTGTCTGCAGAGTTGTTTCTCTCACATCTTCTTACTCTCTCTAGCTGGTGTCCAATGTTTGTTTTCCCCCCCTTCTTAAACATGTTATCCCTTCCACCATCACTGATAGGTTCAGCCTTGACCCATGGTGGGTCCATCTTGGAGCTGTCACCGGCTCCGTCAGGCACAGGGGAAACTTCTGGCAGCTTCTTGCAGAAGCCACCCCCATTGCCCCCTGCTACCAAAACCTTGCCACACAAAACCAATACGGTCTGCTAATCCTACACATTATTTTTCATTTTTGGTTCAATTTATTGTTTCATTTTTTGAAATCTCCATGGAGGTACTTTGTTAGTAGCTTCGTAGTTACATATCACCCCAGTGTCTGGCATCTTTAAATAATGTAAGAAGTAGTACAAAAATCACTTGCTGTATGAAACAGAAACTTATACAAAGTGTGTCTCGTCTTAGTACTACCAGTTCTAGATTTAAAACATATTTATTTTGCAGAAGACTTTGTCAAAACATATCCTATCTTTGCAGTGAAAGATGATGAAGTTTAAAATGCTGGTCCTCTGTTTCTCCTAGCCCTGTCTTGCTTTTCACACGCTAAGCAGGATTGATTTCTGCTGGCTATGGTGAATATTTTTTTGCTGACATTGTCTATTGCTGAGAAAATAGGTGGGAGAGGGGTTGTTTCTGTTCACATTGGCCTTCAGCAATGATATTTTATAGGCTTTGGAAATAGAGTGGTCAAATGCTGGAACAGGCTTGCTAGAAAGGTGGTCAATGCCCCAAGCTTGTCAATGTTTAAGAAGCATTAAGACAATTCCCTTAATAACAGGTTTTAATTTTTGGTCAGCCCTGAAATAGTCAGATAGTTGGACCAGATCATCATTGTAGGTCCCTTTCAACTGAAATATTCTATTCTATTCTATTCTATTCTATTCTATTCTATTCTATTCTATTCTATTCTATTCTATAATGTTTTTTTATTTCCTGCTTTAAATATCTCCATCCAACCCATCTGCAGATTTAACAATTGGAACTCCAGGGTTCTGTGGACAGATCAGTGTATAATTATGGAATTTACATTTTAAGATAGTGCACGCAATAAACATGTTTTTCTCTCCTGGATACCAATGTCAGCTAGGAATATCTATCATCATTTTACAGGTCATCACATCATCATATGGATATAGAATCTGTTTTTCACAAGCTCTTTGATTAGATTACTAATATTAGATTATGGGGGCTTTGCTGATGCTAAAAGCCTATTTACTTATAATTATGAAAATAGCACTAGCTAGCTACTACCTCTCCTCACTATTTCTCCACATATTCTGAATTCAGGGCATATTCTAGTTATCTTTCTTTCATGTGACATCTATCACCTTGGTGTCATTCACAGAAGATGCTAGAAATTTGGTAGTGTCTCTGACCTGTGTGCATCCTACAGAGCAAATAGAGCTTAGAGGGATGGCAACTGCATTCAGTTTCAGAATTCTCAGTCTACTGAAGGGTAGGCAGGGGGCTTTGTTTTTAATGCCTGGTGAGACCAGAGGTGCTGCGAAGAAACCTATGCTCCCACTTGCCCATAGCTGTGGCATGATGCAGCTCACCCAAGCTGTGGCTGGGACACCCTGGCCCCTCTGCCGCATCCTGTTCCCATGCTGGAGGTAGTAGGGACAGTGCCTGCACACTTGGGAAATCTGTAAAGGTTGGGACAATCCTTAGCAGAAGACTACCATGTATTTTCTGCTTGTGCAGTGTACAAAGTGATGTTGGCATAGGAATCAAAACAGGGTGGAAGGTTTGTCACAACCCCTGACTTTTAAACTGGAAGAACTGGGAAATAAACACCTTTTTAATACACATTTTGGCTAATAGACAAAGTGAAGGGAGGAAGACAGAGTCTAAAATGAAGGAAATGTGTTTATCTCCTGCATGAGAAACATCTCTTAGTACAGCAACATGGAGAACAGTATTACTTTAGTGCTCTGATAAATAATCAAAACGACAATTGCAAGGACAATTGGACTTTGAGGAAAGAATGAGATAAGAATGCCAAATCTACCAACAGCAGCTCAATAGCACCAGCACCTGGTTATGGCTCTGTCTGTTTGCAAATGAGCATTTGTGTCTCTCTATATGCATGTACAGCATTTTTATCCAATCCTTACAATTTGTATTGCATATACTGCATTTCCCTAGATTTAGTGTAACTTCCCTTGAAACTTCTGAGAGGTTATTAGGTGTGATTTTCAAAAAATATCAAACTTTTACATGAAGATCATTTGTCTGAGAGCAATACTAGCTGGGGATCAGGCATCTCAGAAAAATCATATCCAGAACTAACAGTACATTTTTGAATCATAGAATAATAGAATTAACTGGGTTGGAAGAGACCTCCGAGATCATCAAGTCCAACCCTTGATCCAGCCCCACTGTGATTACTAGATCCTGGCACTCAGTGCCACATCCAGCCTCGTCTTAAAAACCTCCAGGGATGGTGAATCCACTACCTCTCTGGGCAGGCCATTCCAATGCCTCATCACTCTCTCTGTAAAGAACTTCTTTCTAATATCCAACCTAAACCTCCCCTGGCAG
>NW_020955223.1:1001643-1003049 GCF_003031625.1 Empidonax traillii
CCTTGATCCAGCCCCACTGTGATTACTAGATCCTGGCACTCAGTGCCACATCCAGCCTCGTCTTAAAAACCTCCAGGGATGGTGAATCCACTACCTCTCTGGGCAGGCCATTCCAATGCCTCATCACTCTCTCTGTAAAGAACTTCTTTCTAATATCCAACCTAAACCTCCCCTGGCAGAGCTTAAGCCCGTGCCTTCTTGTCCTACTGCTGATTGCCTGGGAGAAGAGACCGATCCCCACCTGGCTACAACCTCCTTTACAGGTAGTTGTAGAGAGTGATGAGGTCACCCCTGAGCCTTCTCTTCTCCAGGTTAAACAACCCCAGTTCGCTCAGCCTCTCCTCACGCGAACTGTGCTCAAGTCCCTTCACCAGCCTTGTTGCTCTTCTCTGGACCTGCTCCAGCACCTCAATATCCTTCCTGAACTGAGGGGCCCAGAGCTGAACACAATACTCGAGGTGTGGCCTCACCAGCACTGAGTACAGGGGAAGGGTCACTTCCCTGCTCCTGCTGGCCACACTGTTCTTGATGTAGGCCAGGATGCCATTGGCCTTCTTGGCCACCTGGGCACACTGCTGGCTCATGTTCAGCCTCCTGTCGATCAGCACCCCCAGGTCCCTTTCTGCCTGGCTGCTCTCCAGCCACTCTGTGCCCAGCTTGTAGCGCTGCAGGGGGTTGTTGTGGCCAAAGTGCAGGACCCGGCACTTGGCCTTGCTGAACTTCATCCTGTTGGAATCGGTCCAACTCTCCAGCCTATCCAGATCCCTCTGCAGAGCCCTCCTGCCTTCCGGCAGGTCGACACTCCCTCCCAACTTGGTGTCGTCTGCAATTGTGCTGATGATGGACTCAATCCCCTCATCTAAATCATCGATAAAGGGCCAGCAGGACTGGGCCCAGCACTGATCCCTGGGGAACACCACTGGTGACCGGCCGCCAACTGGATGCAGCCCCGTTCACCAGCACTCTCTGGGCCCGGCCCTTGAGCCAGTTCCTGACCCAGCACAGAGTGCCCCTGTCCAAGCTGTGGGTTGCCAGCTTTTTCGGGAGTATATTATGGGAAAACGGTGTCAAAGGCTTTGCTGAAGTCCAGATAGACACATCTACACCCTTCCCCTCATCCACCAGGTGGGTCTCTTGATCATAAAAGGAGATCAGGTTGGTCAAACAGGACCTGTCCCTCCTGAACTCGTGAACCCTAAACCCTAAACCCTAAACCCGAAGATGAAAAGTGTGTTTTTATTGACATAATAGTGCTTCTCAGTCTAATTTCTTCATGAACAGTCAGTAGGTAAGTTTCATATAATGTTTAAGATGTAAATATTCATCATATTCAAGCTTCAGAATGGTAATCTAGAGAAAACCAACTGTTTTTCTCCTTCTTCAATTCCTCATTTTTCTTTGCCTTT
>NW_020955223.1:1003278-1089512 GCF_003031625.1 Empidonax traillii
AGTGTGTTTTTATTGACATAATAGTGCTTCTCAGTCTAATTTCTTCATGAACAGTCAGTAGGTAAGTTTCATATAATGTTTAAGATGTAAATATTCATCATATTCAAGCTTCAGAATGGTAATCTAGAGAAAACCAACTGTTTTTCTCCTTCTTCAATTCCTCATTTTTCTTTGCCTTTACTCTGTTTCACCAGCTCCAACCTTATGGCAAATGACCCTTCCTGCAACAAATACCTCCAACTTCCACTCACTCCTTAGCAACCATTTAACTTGTTTTGATATCACCAGACCCATCTGCTGAAAGACTTGTCCACAACCCTGTTTTCCTCTGGCGCTCCATCTTTTCAGCCACTGTTGCTCTTCCAGGGTTTCATTCAGACCATGCAGTTTCTCTTTCCCTCCACCCCACCAGAATTTGCAGTCCTCTTTCAGCATTCAAACAGAAATATTGTTGTCATCTTTCAGACTCACTCCAATTAATACAGTGCTCCCTAAACACAGCATTGTTAAATGCTTGTGTATCTGGAGTGTAAATCCTCCAGCTTTAAATTAGCTAAAGCCCACACAAATTTTTTGGATAAGAGTACAAATTGCATCACTTATTTCAATTGTAAACATTTCAATTCAAAACACTGATGCACAAAATATTATCATCATTTTGGTCATATTACATTCAAAGGCTCCTCTGCTCCTCTATTTAGGGGACAGAGTCCTTTTCTCACTGTTGCTCTGCTTCTTGCTCACCACAGATTTTTTGTAATGTTAGTAACAGATTTATATTTCTGCTGCATGGGCTTCAAGGTCTTGCCCTCTGACCAGAATGAAAGGTGAGGCCTTGCAAGAAACCTCTTCTATTTCTTTGCTGTCTGGAGGGAAATCTTCCTTTGCTGCAATCTCTTGTGAATCCAAAAGCTTTGAGGATATTTCATAGGAGGTACTCAGAAACTGAAAATTAAATAGACTACAGCCTTATCCTCATTTCTCTCTTTGTATTTTTTAAAGCCAATGGATCCAAATCGTATTAACAGCTACTGAAGAATAGTTGGGATGGGTTGGGATGACTCCCTACTGTTCCCTCTGGAGGAATTTTTTCTTGAGTCTTCAGAGTTGATGGATATGTCAAACCCTTACTGAACAGTGTATCTTCCCTCTTAGACCAATGAAATGCCTATGAAAGAAGTGGTTTGTCCTCCCTTTTCAGGGGGAGTGGGAAGAAAGGGAATGAGACTAATTCCTACAATAAAGGCCAACACACTTAAAGCACTTCAGCTCAGTGTTGTGCTATTCCTACATTAGCCTTTTTCCATTTAACATTTGGTATCCTGGGCACAAATGCCCCTCAGTGACCTTCTGAATTACAGCAAGCTCTGACCTTCTGAAAATAAAGCAGCTTCACGAAGCAGAGAAGAGTTTGGAGCCTCCAGTTTGGAGGCTGAACTGTGGCAAGGTGACACCCCCAATGCACTGTGGGGGCAATGGACATGACATGTCCCTCTGCAGCTGCTCATGCAGGTAGGCAACCTACCTCTAGTTCTCCTCAGGAAGTTCAAAGTGTGGAAGGTGGTCTTTACAGAAGTTTGACTCTGTCAAATAAGGAATTGGTGATGACCTTCAGTTTCTGAAAGATCCTCAGGCGTCTTTTATTCCTTGGAAAAAACCGCTCCACTTACTCATTTAAGAGAAAATTAGAAATTACTTTTGGAAACAGAGATGCTTTCTGAACTCTTCCTTCTGTTACAGAAATAGTTACAAAATCCTAGACAAAGAAAGTAGCACCAGAAGAAGCTTGCTGCTTCTGTTGGTTTGTTTTCATTCATTTATTTGACAACAAAAATCCTAAAGGGATTCAGTCAAAACAGCTTTTCTTATAAAAATGATCAATTTTCCTAAATGATATTTACATCTACAGGCCAGTCAGCCAGTCCAGAATATCATTTTAACAGATTATTACACTTACCTCTGTTTTTAGATGCAAATGCTTTGCTGACCTCAGTGGAGTTCTACAGAAAGGAAAGGGCCCATTCATGGGAAACTAATTGTAAGAAAGGAGCTCTAAAGGAAAAATACCACATTTACTGTCTGAGTATAGAGCTGAATAGTTGGTAAAGTTTGCAAAGCAGATTTTGTGGAATATCAGGACTAGATTTGCAGGTAATGGTTATCCACCTCCAAAGTCAGCTGGAATTGCTTGTTCTCGAGACTTCTGGAAAGTAGGGCTCTCATACTTTGTTTTACACATCACACATTTAAGAATTGTTTTCTGTAGAAGCTGCACGTTTCCTATAAAATAGAGAAAACTCTAAAGCGATTTTTATTTTTACTTCAATGTCTGTCAAAAAGAGTTAAGTCTTTCTTCTCCAAATAACCAAGTTAAAGTTTGCAGCCAAAGTTTGGCATCTTAAGTTTAATGTAGTCAAAGTGTACAAGAAAACTTGCACATAATTTAGTAGTATAATGCACTTGTTTAAAAAGGAAGAGAAGGTTTAATTGAGCATACAACCACATCAAATTGTCACTCCTGAAGCAGACTGGGGTTGCTAAATCTTGCTGTAGCTGTCTGAATAAATCCTGAATTTTGGAGGGAAAGGGACTGATACATTTTTCTAATATCTAAAGATCCAGTGGATAAAGGAGGACATTTGGGATGTGCAATGGAGAGGGTTTTGCATAAGTAATAAAATTTTACACCTTTGATTTCTTGATACTGGAAATTTTTGGGTTATTAGAATGTAGTTAGAGTCCTTCTCAAATCTTCATTCACGAAACCTAACCATGAATAAAAGAATGTAGTTAAGAGAAAGGCCAACTTGGTGTTTCAGCTTTGGCCCCGATGATGTAATTGGGTTTCTGCAGGTTGGCTCCTGGTGGGGTCATAGTTAACCTGAGGGCAATAGTTTCCACAGGGCTACAGAAATCAAGCCAACCAGGACTGGTTGCAAAAGTCAGGACCTCAGTTGTCAACAGCTGAGGAGTGGGAGATCAGACAAAGCACAGCATTTGGGTGAAGAAAGAGAGGGTATTGGATTTGGGTGATGATACAGCTGAACACCTAAAAGAATGTGTTATACTTGTCAACATAATTACACTTGTTTGTCTGATGATCCTATTAAGTGTAACAATTTCTTTTTCCCCATTTTTGTTTGTTTATTTATTTTTTAGGTAATTTTGGAGTGTGTTTTAAAGTATTTTTATATGAATTTTAAAGGAAATAGGTAAGAGAAATTATTATCTAAGTATCATTTCGAAGTGGCTTTTTAGACTGTTAGCAGAGATGATGGTAGCCTTATACCTTCCTCCTACCTGTTTATAAACACCAAGTATTCATACTGGTAATTGAAAAAGGAGGAGAGATACAGGGCCTCAGGAAACTAACACATATTTCTCAGAAAATCATGTAATAGAGGCTGTTGTCCATAGCACAGTAGCTGTTCAAACTAAAAACTGGGGGCTCTGGGGCCTACCTGTAGTGGATGACTATGTAGACTAAATCAGCAGGGGAAAGAGTCATGAAGAGTCTTGGAGAGATGGGTTTGTTTCCTGAGGTTGCTCAGTATAAGTCAGTAGAAGAGCTGGAAAGAGAACAGAGTATTTTGGCAGCAGTACCTCATCTAATAGGCTGCTGTCCTCCCTGTCTGCTTCCTTGTTGGCATATTTCTAGTTTGCTATGGACATGCTTACCCCAGTGCCAACCACAAACCAAACATCTGGGGTACCCTTTGTCTGGTGGATGACCTATTCTCCAGCTCTGTGGCACAAGTGTGGACTCACCAGACATCCTGAACTCCAGCATTCCTAGGGACAGCAGTAGCCCCAAAGATGATGGGTATAAAGGCAGTTCCACGGACCTGACCCTGATCCCTGCCACCAGGAGGGCTGGAGCTTCACTCCAGGTGGTGCAAAGGTAGCAGGAGCAGGAGCAAGGGCCCAGGCTGCACCCTGCAAGGCCCTCCTCAAGGGAGAGCTGGGAAGGAGCATCCTTCTGATGCTGTGAAGACCCACAGTGCTTTGTGTCTGGCAATGTCCAGAAGGATCTGATATTATTGTCATCAAATAGCAAACCATTAGGAGATTTGTTTGTCAGACTGAATTCTTGATGGGTATATTGAAAATACACGGGATATTACACACAGTCAGCAAAAATCAGTTAACTTGCAAATTCCATCTAGACTAGGATTTTTGTCACTGTTAAGGCATTTATATATTTTTGAATACAATCATAAAACAGCACACTAGTAGTTTTACTGTCAAATAAATACTTTGTAAGTATAAGGATTTCTTTCTCCCTGCCATCACCACTCCATTTATCTTTTGCTTAAATCCTTCCTCTCCAGAAATAATACAAATCAAGCCTCTGGGGTCTGTTTATATAATGGGGATTTATGTCATTTCAAGACAAATGGTATTTGCTAAGTTTCAGGGAAGCACCTGTATTAATTGTGTTTCCTGCTCATGTGTTGCTTTTGTTTGCAATAAAAGAATTCATCTCAGGTGAGTTAACCCTGCTTTTAGAGAGGGCACCTGCAGTTATCTTAGTGCTTATTGTAAATGAAAACATGTTGAGCCTTTAACACAGTGAAATAAAGAGGTGCTGACAAGGGGGTATGCCAATAGGATTAGGAGCTTTTCTCACCACTTGTATTATCAGGATGGAGACTTGAGTCACGTTAAATTACAGGGAGAAGAGATATTCCCAGAAATTCCACAGATCGGAGATTGACTTACTCCTTCAGTAAACCTACGGATAGGAGGGGCATCCTGTGCTCAGTGAGATTAGGAAAGAAAAAAAGAAAAAAAAAAAAAAGGGAAAAAAGACACCTCCCTTTTAGCCTTAGGCATCTATAATTGACCAAGATTTTTCTGCTTGTGATTTGATCCATACAAACCCTGTTAGAGGCACTTGCCCCCAGCTGAGACCAAGGCTGAGGTGAATAAGAATTAGGTGACTCACTCATATGTACTATACATGCATTCACATCTATTAGGATAAATGACATGTCATTCAATTTAAGCACAGGCAACTGGAGATTGTCATATTTTGAAAATGACAACTGTTATTTATTTATTGAGAATATTTATACAGGTTCTTCCTAGGTACAGAGAATGCATTTTTCAGCGGCTCCTGCAACACCAGTGAATCAAGCAATTACACAAAGACCAGAAAGGCAATTCCATAAACAGGGAAACAAAGACAGTGGGCTACTGACCAACAGGTCTGGGTCAGCAGAGCTAAAATCATCCAAGTCATTAGTAATTTTCTGCAGCCATTTTTAAAAGTGCTCATCGTGATGCTCTGATCCTTTCTACGTTAAGGATCAGCTGAAGAGTCTGTTAGATGCCATCACTGTCAGATGGTGGCAGACAATGGGCTTTAGCCCAATTTTTAAGAATGGGTAAATTAAGGAAAAAGCCAGTCAGATGCTGGGTTACTAGATTCAAGAACAGGGAGGAGATGGGAGGGAAAGGCTTGCCTTTCCTTCAGGGAAGGGATGTCCTCATCCCCCTGTATCCTTCTCCCTCCAGGAAGGCTGGCATAGTGCATCCCAGGTGACATGCTGTAGACTGGAGGGTTTGCCCTTCTTATCCCTGTTTAGACCAGGCCTTTCTGTATCTACCTTTACTATCAGGCTGTGAACTGCTTGTCTAAATAACCCATCATTGTTGGTGCTGTTCTAGTAAGCACCGGCTGAAATTATTTCTACCAACATCCTATCTTTTTATTGAGTACAGACTTGTTTATTAAATAGGTAGGTAGGCAGGTAAGTAGCTAGATAGATAAAAAAGAAAAATCCACATGGTCATAACATGACAACGTATACAAAGTGGTTATGAGTTTCCTACTCTTCTATCAGTACAAAGTAGGACTATCTTTTATATCCATGTTCAATCTTCAGGTTGGACCCAGCTCTAAATAATCACTGCAGCTTAGTGGAACTCTCTCCAAAATGGACACAAGGAGCTCAGTTTAGTACTGCTTCCTTTTTTTTTTTTTTTTTTTAATCTGAATGTCTCTATATTAATTTTCTAGCACATTTAACTTTCTTCGGAGAATCTAATCAATTAGAAGTTCATATTCCTGAATCTCAGAATTCTTGTCTTCTCCACTATATATTATTTGCAAATCTTTCTTTTCTTCCCATCATTCTGGATTCTTTCCCGTGCATGTTAAATGGAAAGCTAGAGCTTGCCACATCTTGATAAGAGCAGCAACTTTTGTGTCTGATGGTTCAATTACACAGTCATAGGATGCTTTCCACATTAAAAGTCCACATTTGCCACAACCTTTGTCTCGTTTGGTCTTTCTAGCACTGTACCCTTTAGAAACACTTGAGAGAAAGGCACCATAGCGGTGTGAATCACCAAGTGCACTCAAATGGGAGCCAAGGCCAATCACCTGCTTGGAGGAGAAACTGAGCATTTACTTTGCAGCATAAACCACTTTTCTCCACTGAAAAGGTGCCATCAAAGTGCAGAGACTAATATTTTTGGTTGTGTGTTGGCTGAAGTTTGCAAATAAGTATCCCATGCTTCATTGAATCATAGGGTCATAGAAAAGCTAGGTTTGGAAAGGACCTTAAAAATCATCTAGTTCCAACCCCCCCACCGAGGGCAGGGTTGCCAAGCACTAGATCAGGTTACTCAAATCCCCATCCAACCTATCCTTGAGCATCTCCATGCTTCTGCAACTCAAAATCAAAGGTGCAGCCCCTCTGAAAACTAGTAATGAGTTGGAATAACTGTAACCAAAAGCACCTCTCAAGACAGTGCCCAGCTTTGAAACATTGGTGTGCCCTGGTAAACACAGCCCTTGATGGAAGGAGGAAGTGAGTAACCTCACACTTGTACAAGTGAAGCAAAAATGGGAGGAAAGTAGAATAAGACCTGCTGTCTGTGCCCCTTTGGCCTGCCAGAGATGCTCAGGGAGTCTCTGTGTGAGTGTGCTCTCCAGGGAAACTTCAGCAGAAAACAGCTTTTCTTGTTCTTCCCAAGGTTTTAGCAAGGATATTGTGATTTGTTAACAGAGTAAATATGAAAATCTTAGAAATGAACTAATAAATGCTACTGCAGAGATGCTTCTAAATTACCTAGTTAATTATGGAGCTGGTAGAAGTTATGTAGACAGTTAAAGAGATAGTTCAATTACTCACAACATTTACTGAAGATCACTAGCCTTAAATTAATAATAATCAGCTCACTGAGAAATACTAATTGCAACAACAAAGGTGTTTCAGTTGATGCAGGAGCCTCATCTGGTGAGTATATGTTTGTAAAAGCCACTTAACTATGCAAATTGAACTGCACTTCCCTGCCCCATCCTTTGTGTTTTCTTTGCTTATGACACCTGATCAGAGCCCTTTTTGCGGGGGATGTGTTCGCTGCCGGCAGAGGAATGGATAACATTTCATCAGGTGATAGAAAATGCATTCATCATTTATAAGTTCCAAAACGATGGACAGTGTCTGTCTCAGATCTCATGCTTCAAAAAGTTACATTTGTGAAAACTTTTACAAGATTGGGTGTTTAAATCTTCTGTACAACAATTGAACAGTAATTGATGAAATGACCTTTAACAAGGAGGGAATGCCTCAGGAGGCATTCCAAATTTAACTTCCTTTCAGAATGTCCTTTCAGGAAGTGCTTTTCCTATCAAGAGGTTTTGTTAATATCTTGGAAACACTCTTATGATTTTATTCTGAGTAATGTTTAAACAAAAATATACTTTTTAATATCATTAGTTTCTCAATAATTCACAACATCTGCTGTCCAGGTCATAAATTGCATTTCATGCCCAAATAAACCCCAGAATGCTTATAATTAGTCATCCTCTTATCATTGGCGTACCTGTCTGGATATTAAATTCTTCTCTTCTTACTTGAGGCTCTATGATGTGATCACCTTGGTATCACCCAATAGTGATAAGATTTGTGTCAACGATGTTTTGAGACCTTATGTGCCAATGATATTTAATCATCGGAGGTGATACACAAACTTTTTATTTTTATACACATCATCTATGTAAACAAAAAGAGGAATAATCAGGAAAAACTTATATAAAAACATATATTTAACAGAAAATTATTTGTATAAGATTCAAGAACTTCTTCTGGTAAGTCTTGCTATGGTCTTTCTGCAGATCCTGTTGTAAAATCTCTAATACATTTAATTAAAGAGTTTATCAGAAGCATCCTAGCTGGGAGTCCTTCAAAGCAGAGCTGATCTTAGAAACTCCTATTTGGCACAAAGCAACCACCTGTCAATATTTCAATTACCATCCTCCCTGCCTGATCACACTTCAATTGTTTTCCAGTAATTATTATAATCATCCATTGCAAGGACAACCAGTTGTTTCAGGGTTTTAGGTGAGAGGCAAAGAACTGGAAAAAAAAAAAAACAAAAACCAAAACCCACCCAGTCATTTGTACAGATCTTTCCTCGGGGCAGCTTCTTATTTGAACAGCTGCTGGTAAGGCACAAATCAATCTCAGAGCTAAGCCAAGCCTGGATGGTATGATGCATCCTGATTTCTGGGGGGGCGGGGGGTGTTATTGTTGTTGGTCCTAATTTGAGTCCTGCACATGACCAGCCGCTTTCCCTACTGGAAATAATTTCCTAAATTAAAGGTTGCTGCAGTGTTTCAAGCCTGTCAAAGATCTCTTGTTGGACAGGATCCTTAAAAAAAAAAAAAAAAAAAAAAAAGGTGGGGTAGGTGTCTCAAATCTTAGCCTCAAGAACCAGGTTTCACTTGATGAAAGGACTGAAAAATCTTATGCCAGAAGGGTTGGTTTTTTTTTTCTGTTAGATTTCACAGGGAAAAAAGATTTTATCTTTTGTTTTATTTTACAGGAATAAATTGATTGGATTGATTGTTATTTATGTGCCTTTTTTTTTCAGGGGAAATAAAAAAACAATCGAAAATCACGACACTGCAAAAATTCTGAAAATGTTCAAGCTGCGATGGAAGATAGTGAAAGGTAACCTAGAAATGCTGAATATTTCTCATTATGGTCTCTTACTATTTTGACACTAATTTCATGGCAATCTAAGTTCGTTTGAATATGCAGAATTTCACTAAATCTATTTCTTTGGGTTGCTATGAGCTTTGAAGTGATGTTATAAATCTTACTGGGAGCAAAATTCTGAAAATCTATTGAAATCCATTAGGATTTCAATGGAGCCAGAAATTCACATCTGAGTATAAAAATCCTGGGGGGGAAACATGCTGGATATTATTACGCCGCTCAACCCTGGTAATAATAATAATTTTTATGCATGAAGAGGCCAGTGAGATTGTGATACTAGTAATAAATTATCTTGCTTTACAAGAGAGAAGCAAAATGGCTCACTCTGGAATGGAAGCAAGGCAGTGACTCTTACGTCTGACAGTGTTTGCACCAAACTTTGCAACTGGAGAGAGGGAGATGGGCACTGTCCCTGACAGTACAGGGAAGGTTTCAGCTCAATGTGGAGCTACAACCCAAAAGCAAACCTCCACTTTGCCATGTAAGGAAGAGCACACTCACTCATATGGAGAATGCTGCAGAGTCTTTGCAAAAAGCAGTAGAGAGGCCTGTCGGGAAAGTGGACAGAGCTCTTCTTCCTCCCAGCTCGGAAGAGAAGTGGATCCTGCTGGCCAAGAGACGCCTGAGAAGGCAGGCTGTCAAAACACTCCTCTGAAGAGAGAATGGAAAAATGGGGTCAGTTTTCAATAAGAGACAAAAAGAGGAGCCATGAGAAAAGTAGCTAATAGAACAATGAATGTATGAGAGAAATTACAGTGGGAAAGTCTCTTGTCTCCATCTGATAATAACCCAGAAAAAGAAAACTCTAAATTTTGTTAATAGGGGGAGTATTGAACTAGAAAACGCAGAAATATTTATTCTACACAGTGTGCAATCAGTTTGCAGAGCTCCCTGCTCTATTGCCAGGTCCTCAGGATGTTATGATACTTAGGTTTATATGGACATAAAACACATCCAGAACAACCACAAGAGACGATGATAGAAATAAAGATCTTTTGGAGGAGAAATTAGGTCAACAGGTAATTAGCAGAGCAGAGGAGGAGTTGTAATGCAATAGAATTCTTCCCAGAAGCCTGTGGAAGGCAATCCCTGCCTGGCAAAGGAGCAGTTCTCCTGCCTGGGGAGAGCTGCCAGTGTGCTCTGGCTCTAGGATGCCTGGGGACCCTCCCTGCGGGCAGCAGCAGCACTTCTCTTGTCACTAACCTCTGCTCCAGCTCCTGAATCCCACCGCCTTCCTCCTTGCTGTCAGGAGCATTTCCATGCTGAAATACTTTTGGTGTTTCCATCATCTCTTCCTACCTCCAACCTCTGCTGTCCTAGTGAAAGATCAGCTTCACTGCTGGTAAGATTTACGATGAGCTTGGTGCTTTGTCTGGAATTCTCTCCTATGACAACCTTTTATCTTTGCAATATATACTTTGCCCTGAGACATTGTAGTGGAACTCTTCAACTGGTCTTTATCACCCCTACTCAGAGCTCAGCCTATTTCTTTAGCTTTTCTCTTCCACTGCTTGTATCACATCCCTCTGCTGCAGAAGAACATAAAGTTTCCTTGCATGGCTCCTGCCCCTCATGAGTTACAGGGATATAAAATCTGTTGCTCTGTCCTTGATGTTTGGGAGATCAGTTGTGAGGCCTGTGGCTAGATGTGTGTATTACCTATCAAGGTCAAGGGAGAAATGGTTGTCCCAGGTTCCGATAGCTCTGAGCCCAAACCAATGAATCCACTGACCACAAAAAGTACTTTTTGGAAACTTATAGCCAGTAGAGAAGATGATTGGGAGCAGACCACCACTGCCAGTATTTTTAACACATACCACCACTTGAAGTAGTCCTGTGCATGTCAGCTGCTGGCGTGTGACTGGCTGCTGGCTTTTACCAAATGCTCTGCTTTGTGTCTTTTATGGGATAAGCCAAAAAACATTGACAGTAGTGGCAGGATATTTTTGAAAAAAACTCTGCATAAATATTTGTCTAGAAACATACATAATTGTTGAGGTCAGGACCTTTGTAGTGGTAGACCTTTGCAGAGCTGACCATAGGAAAAATGCTTTCGACCCAAATTCTGTTGGCAGTGCACAAACAGCATATGATAGTCTATAAACTTTTCATTTGCTCAGTTTATGTGGGTTTTTAAAATGTATATGTTTGAAAAAAGACAATTATATCAGTATTGTATTTGTATCAGTTGACATGTGAAATCCAGGTTTCCTTACTAAATTGTGTAATTTTGTGAAGTGGTGTATTTAGCAGAAGTTGTTTAGGCTTATACCATTAATTTGTGAAGTTAAAGCACATCTTATGGTAAATAAGTTCCAACCCTTGCTGATTTGCAGCCTACAAATAGGCCATCAAAATGATTTACCGTAATCCATTTGTCATTTATCATAATAGCTTATAATTCACTCTTATTGCTGTCATTTTCCTCCTCTGTCATGTTGCACTTCTCCACCTGACCTCTGCTCATCTACTTGTTGCCTACTCTGTGTCATTTTAAAGTTTGCCTTTGCCTTTCTTCTGCTCATTTGAGCTCCTGCTAAGCGACACTGCGCTGTTGAGCCATCCTTAGATTGTTCCTTCTATGATCGTTCCAAATTGGCTCATACTTTGTGCTAGTTATGGTTTAAAATTAGGCACCCACTCAAGTGCTTTGCTGAACTTGGGTGTCCTTCATGTAATTCGGTTTAATCTTTTCCCTGCCTCATAGGCTCCCCTCACTGCTTGGCGGTGATTAGCACTGTTCTCTGATATAGGCTCTGCCAGCAATGTCAATTCTGCAGTTACATTTCCTGTTGAACTTGTGAGAAAAGGTCATTAACTTGTTGTCTGTGGTCTGTTCCTGGCTGCCAATGAACTGTTCCCCACAAACCGAGGGTCAAGAGTTGCCCTAATATACGGCTGATAAGCCCCTGTTCCAGCAGCTGCAATCTCCACACTTCTACCACACCATCAAGTACAAATGTACACCCGGCAGTGGGATAATGACACAGAGCCACCACTGCAGTTTCCATCAAGATGAGGTTTCAAGGACTGAAACTAATAGCTATTGCAAAAGCTATCAAAATTATATTAAAAGACACAGCATTGCTCTTTCTGCTTAAGCCTTTCATCCAAGGATACCAGAGCACATTACAAACACCAAGCCAGGCACTTTCCACCAATGCTGCTTCACTCTCCAAGGTTTCCACCTTTAATGTCATCCATCTCTCCTACACCTTTGATTTGTTTTCTCATCTTTTCCTCTACTCCATTTCTTCCAGAGCTTACATGCACTTTCTATATTCCTGCACCCTTCGCAAAAAAAAATCCAGATTTCTGTTGCTATCTCTTGCCTTCTTATCCTCCCTGTCCACCACAGACACTCCACCACTATCCATTAAGCTCAGCAACACTCTGACCACTGCCACTGCTGTTTGTAGATGCAGAGAGAGCATCTCTCTTTCCGTGTCCTGCCCTGTCAATCAAGAGAGCCCCTTGACCTGCTGCAGGTGCCAGTGGTCCCCACTGCCCCAGCCAAGGAGCTCCTGTCCTGTTGGGGGTGAGCAGGGGCCAAATGTCTACACCTACGGGTAAATCACTTTGCCCACTGTTAAGGGCACGCAAATTTTCTTGTGTAGTGGAGGCATCAAGATGCTCTGTAAGTGGTTCCTATAGCAACTGTATCCAGGTGAAAACTCCTGCAAGAGCTCCCCTTCCCCCTTCCCTCTCCCCACCTCTCCCATCTCTGCAGCAGTTTTTCATGGCAGGGGGTGAGTGAAAGGGACAATAACCAGGATGATTTAATTGCCTCAGTTGCCCACATGGAATACACACCCAGTGCTGTCACTAGGAATGTGTGTCCACACAATCTCTTGGGCGGTTCATTGGCCAGTGGGGTGTCAGTGACCACGAATGATCAATATGTATGGACTGAGGAAACACCTTCATTTTATGGAAGGAGGATATTCTTAAGGCATTGCAAAGGTGTTTATCTGACACCTTTATTCTATTCTGCTTATCGTCCAGGTCCTCTCTGCACCCAGCAACCCTGACATAAAAATTATCACCTTCTTCCACAGCAAAATTATAATGGAGGGCTAAGCAAGGGAGTTAAAAAGGTCTCCTGGGTGCAAGAAAGGAAATTCTACAGAATAAGTCGCTAGAGCATCCAAAAGAGGAACATACATATATCACCTTCCAGCTGTGAAGGAAGGACAAGGCTGTGCCTGTATGGAGAGCTTCACCTAGGACTTCATTCAGCCCTAATGGCAGGCAAATGGCCACACACTGTGGTCCCCTTTCGAGTCTGCTGTGCCCATCTTACCATGGGTGGGTGGAAAAGACTCTGACTTATCCTGAGTTCAACTAGCAAAACTGATTGTGTAAGTGTAGATCACCATCCTCAACCCCTTAGCTAAGCTAGCTGGCTTTGCCCAAGCCCTTTCTCTGGCATCACAGTTGCAGGATAATGTTCAGCAATGTGGTATGGTAACAAACAGGTCTCAGGATGGGGGCACCATCAACAAATTAATAACATGGTCATATCCTCTGAGCAGCTGCTGAAAACTGTAAGCAGCCCCACAGCCAATATTCAGGGTCAGATTTCCCTTCCCCTGCCTCACCAGCCTCCATTAAGACACAAATACAGCTGTGCAGGGCCTTATCCTGACCCACCAGATGTAGAGACCTGAGTTTCTCACTCCTTGCTGTCAGCCTGCACCTGCTTACACAGGCACAAGGGATACCCAAAGTGTGGCTGTGCCAAAGGTGCTAGGACAGAGGTGCCAGCAGATATCCAGTGTGATGGTGGTTAACCCTAGAAGGAGTCTGTCTCCTCTGCAGTTACACTTTGTGAGCTAACTTGTACAGTCAGAGAAAGGCCTTCCAAAACCATGTGCTAGTGCTGTGTGCTCAAATTACACAGCCAGACTATGAATTATCTGACTAATCCAGGATGAAGAGAAAGAGACTGTGTCAACACACATCACTTACCTCTTATGGGCAGAGGGATAGATTTTTTTTTTCTGCTTTTCTACTTCAGGTTCCTTTCTTAGGTACTAGTAAAGAATCTCCTCTAACTTTTTGCAGCTTTAAGTAGACCATGCCATATTGACCCGATGCAATGCATGGAATCACAGGATAATTTAGGATGCGAGAGATCTCAGGTAGTCTCAATCCAGCCTCCAGCTCACAGCCAGGTCAGCTCTGAGATCAGGTGAGGTTGCTCAGAGCTTTATCCAGCCAGGCTTTTAAACTGTCCTGGGATGAAGACTGCACAGACTCCCTGGGAAACCTGCTCCAATGCTTGATTGAACCTCCTTGTCAAGGACTGAGAAGGGTCAATTCATTGACAGTTTAGGAACCCTGGAAGCTTTGCCATTTGCAGTGTAGCACGTCTAGTGAGAGAAAATGTCTTGTGTAAGGAGACCAAGAAGAGACTGAAGAAAGGATGTCTAAAAGTAGCTTAAAATCAATGACAGTGGGTCTTATCTCTTTGAAATTGAAAAAAAAAGACCAGATACCTTTCCTATGGACTCCTAAAGCCTGGTGCTCCAAATTCATAGTTTGTCATTGCATTGCTGAAATGCAGAGTCCTCTTGCTTCTGCTTGTAAGATAAAACAAGGAGTGATTTTTGTTCTTGTCTTAGAAAACTGCAAGAGGGAAAATCTTGGTCATAATCTGCTGAATATGTAAGGGAATTACTGAATGATTTTTAAAAGTAGCTGAAAATAACTCCAAGTCTCTGCTGATCTGAACTGTGCTGTCAGCTCTCCCCAGGGACTGCCACCCTTGGGGTAATTGCAATATGTCATACGTTGTTTGACACATTGTGGAACAGGAGGAGCAGTGCAGGCACTGAAGACTGAGAAGCAAAAGCCCCAGACAAGCTAAAGGTAAGGTGGTTCTGTGGTTTTCTTTTTAAAGATTCCAAAAATAAAAGCCAGAAAAATTATTCTGAAAATACCCGAAGACATGTGAAGAGGTGTGACCTGGCATCTCCAGCCTTTCTTCTATCACTCTTGTTTCTCTGCTATGCTTCATTGTACCCACTGACAATGTGTCTGCTGCCTGCCTCATTGCTTCAAATTAGTTTTTAATGCAAAAGATGTTGCAGCAACTGAGACACAATGACAAACCTATTGCTGTCACAAAGTGAGGAACAGCTCTCCAATTAAGTATGGTTTTACAAGCCACACTTAGTAGACTCATACTATGGCTGAATAGTAGAGTTAGTAGAGCCATACAATGGCTGTAGAGTCCTGACACCAGATACAATCCAAGTAAAATCAAGAAGCAATGTCCAGGTGCAGCAACAAAAATGAGACAGAAGTAAGTAAATGGTCTGGGACTCTTGCTTTTTTGTAACTACAACACTGAATATCCCAGACCTGTGCTTGACCTTCATGGACCCAAAATCCCCATGACTGGTCTGACCCAAAAAGAGCTGGCACAACCTCATCCTACATGTCACCAGGCTCTGCCCTGTGACTCTTGCCAAAATTGGTGCCTTGAGAAGGTAAACCAAAAGAGAAGCATCCTTTTTTTTTTTTTTCTATTTTCTTTTTTGTGGAGGTTTATGGCTAAGACAAGAAATTGAGGCAGCAATCACAGACCATTGGGAACAAATGCCCTTCTGGCAATGATGTATTTATCTAGACCCCCCAGCTCTCAGCCAAGGTAGGAATACATGGCTGCATGAGGGAATTGTCAGGGTGGGGAGGTTACAAGCTTTCCACCTAGAAATATGTGCCTGCACTGTTTTCCATTTATGTGGGACTAGCAAAGGGAGGGCTGGTGCGAGAGGTGAGGGGGGCTCTCAGGAAATAGAAAACAGCGGGAGAGCTGGCTTTTCTTTGCTACGCTATGCAAATAAAGCAAGTGAACTTGACTCTGAAACTGAGCTGATAAATCTGATTCTCATTTCTTGAGAATGCTTTTTTTTATCAACCTGACAATATATACATGCATTACAGTGGAGACAAATTATTTTCTGCAAATGAAAATCTTGTCGATTCAGCTTTATAATTTACCTGCCTCCTCACCACCAACACATGATTGTTTGACAATTGAATAATGCTTAGAGATGTGCAAATAAATGCAAAAAAACATGTCAAAACTACCAAAATTGAGGGATTCAAAATTTTTTTTCACATGCAGCAGCCAAGCTGGTTCATTCCACACAGCAATGGTCAGCAACAAACATTGCATTGCAAGGGGAAGGAATAACCTGAGCCTTGGCAAACTGTGTGCCTGTGAGAGGAGCAACATTTGGATTCAGCCACACTGGAAGCCTGCCATAGCTTAGGGAAAATGTGTGTGAAATGGCTGGAATCAAGAAAGAGCCTTTAATGAACCTCGGCTTTTCAACACATGTTTTTGGCTTTGGAGCTGAGTAACTTTATCGACTCTGAAGAATATACATAATCGTTTTGACACGGAGGGAGCAGAGAGTGAGAAATTACCATAAGTGCAGCCAAACATTTGCTATTTCTGAGTGGTTGGCTGTGAACTTTTCCTAAGCTGCTGATCATGGAGACATTTTCTGCACTGTACAGAGCCTGTGTTGGTGTTTGTTCAGTACGCTGGGAACAAAAGTCCTGTTGACTCTCCGGCCACAGCACTGGAGATTTCTGCATCACCACAAGACAGCTCCATGTTCACAAAGGGCACATCATCATGGTTTCTCACTGAGCTGTTGCATTTGCTGGTCCTCACTCAGTACTGGTAAATCAGTTATGGCTTTTTTTGTTTCCAGATGTCTTTTGACATTGTTGTAATATTCCTTATTCAGTTATCTTCCATCAAATCTACCTCCTCTGGACTGAAAGGTTTTATTCTGCTGCATACCCATGTAACAACATCTGCTGACAGCAGCAAAACTGGAGAGGCTGGGGCTGAAATATCTGCTGCAGCCACCAGCTATCAGTCCCGATTCATGAGTGAGCACTAAGCATATGACTCAAAATTCCTCCTTGATTTTGCTTCCCACCAGAGAAAACTGCTGTTACTTCAACTATAGACCTCAGCTTTCCATCAGGTCTGGCCCTCAGCCAGCATCACAGTCACTGCTCCAGGGGACCAATGGCTCACCTACCTGGGAATGCTAGAAGTTCACACTCTGGACTTGAGTTGAAGGCAGAGCCCTTTGCAGCAGCTCCTCAGAGAAGGGCTTGGCTCAGCAGCACAGCACCACCTTCACAGGAGATGGTGGAACATGCAGGTGCACGTCTCAGTGGAGGACACAATGTCTGGGTGCCAAATGTTCTGTGATCACACCAGCTCAGAGCTTGAAGTGATTCACGTTGCCTCTGACCAGACTTCACCCTAGGGTATTTGTGTGATTCTTGGTTGTTTTGGAAAATACCACAGAGATCTACCTTCAGAATTGGCTGTCATATATTTCAGCTGATATTAGAGAGAAGTGAGGATCTAAATTAAAAGGCATTCAAAATTTAACCTTAGTTTTTGATTTTTGTGTGGCATCCTTTTAATTTCCAATTGCCTTTTCTCTCCTTAGTTTACTCTGACATCAGCAGCAGAAATACCATACATCACAAGACAAATTGTTCTCCTGGTAGTTCAAGCCCAGAGGGCAAGACAAAATGCTGGAAATATGTCAAGGAAATCTGCACTGTGTCATATTCACAAATTAAGCATCCCCCGTTCAAAAGACTGCTGTCCTTCTGCCATAGAAAAATTCTTATTTTCCAGTGTCAATTGTCCTGACTACAAGTTTTGACCTGGATTCAACACATCAAGTCTACAGAAAAACCCACCTAATTCTTTATATCCAGCTCCAACTGGATATCCAGCTTCAGGCTGAATCACATACAATTCAACTGCAAATCAATTAGCAAAAATTTGGTGTGCAGCCTTAAATTGTTTTAAGGGAAAATTTGTTTGATTTAAAGAATTTAAACGGCATGGGAATAATTTTGATGTTTTTAGGAAGTATGTTTATTTGAGAAGATTACCTAACGCAAAGTGACCTCAAAGGTCTCTGAATTCTCAACCATCATGAGAAAATATGGTTCCTTCTCATAAAAGCATAGTTATTAACAAAAACCAATGATAAAGCAACAATATTCTTGGAAGAACATAGTATAAACCAAAATGGTGTATATGCTCTGCAGCCACCCATTTCATGGGCAAGTTTTCTACAAACTATAAGGACAGTCCTTGGCTCAGATAAAATATTTATTAATAAATAAATAATTGTTGTAGAGTTTCAGCCCCCCCACTGAGCCTGGACTCAGCTGCACAAGGCTTACTGGGCCTTTCCTTTACCATCTTCTGTAGTTTAGATTTGCATTTGTGTAAATTAGGCTTTCTTTGTGAAAACAGGATTGTTGTACAACTAGACTTTATTGGGAGTCACCCTTCACCTGACAGATT
Organism: Empidonax traillii; assembly: GCF_003031625.1. NCBI lineage: Eukaryota > Metazoa > Chordata > Aves > Passeriformes > Tyrannidae > Empidonax > Empidonax traillii. The sequence goes on from NW_020955223.1 coordinate 1,021,672, forward strand.
AAATAGCAGTTCTGCTTTACAAAGTACACTCTGCAAATGTCTTTACATATGGAAAAATAGTTTCGCATGTCAATAAAAAACTCTGATGTAACAGAAGACCCAGAGTACAGAAGGCAGTACCAGTCCTAAGATAAGGATAATTGACTACAGTTAGCCATTCAGCTTTTTTGTTTAATGATACCCTATCACTTCATAGTTGCAATCGTATTCTGCAAGCAAACTATAGAAAGCTTTAGTCTTTCAAAGTAATTTTAATGGAAGTTATTTCATTTCTTCAAGAAATTAAACACAACAGAAATTAAATTTTTACCCACTGAGCTCATGGATCATACAAAGGTTTTGAGAAATAATCACAGTAATGATGAATGTTATAGTATCTTTTAAACTATCTGAAATAGACAACATCGCAAGTGCTTGGTAAGTACAGCACAAAGGACATATTCCCTGCTCTTCATCTGAAATACGAAAGCTATTTAGTACTTTGCAAAACATGTTAAATGGAGTTTGCTCTCTCTTGGAGATAGCTGTTTTTTCTTCACTATGTGCAAGTGGAATGTTTGAAAATTGCACAAGACAGGCAATTTTGGAACTTCAACTTGGAGGACGAAATGTTAGCAAATCATTCTGAATGAATCGGAAGTTTAAGGCTGCAATGTTATTCTGTGTGACAGTGGGTGCATTTTCTTTTTCCCCTATTTACATATTCACAGTCAGAAATGCATGGCAGTTATTGTGTAAAAGGGTCTATTTAGGAAGAAAAGGCAGATACCATTTTTGAAAGCTGTTTGTCAAAGAGTATATATGAACCACAAAGTGTATAACGAAGCTTTGCCCAAGAATGTTTGTAGCAGGAAGCAGAGTTGGAAAGCTGCAGAGAGACAAAACAAGGAAAAAAAGGAGATGGTCAGGTCTTCACAGGGGGATGCTGTGCTCCAGTGGGTCATGATGCAGTAGAAAACCACCTATCATTTAGGAGATGAAATAGATCATCCATGTTTCTCAACAAGTCCACACTGCATTTACTCAGGAAAGCAATAACCCATTTTGGTGAGCACAAAACATTCCAGCCATAGCGTATCTTTCTCTTCCCTCTACGTCTTTGTGAAGACTTCAGGCCGGAAAAGGAGTTATAGTTCTGGTGACACCACAATTTGTGCAGCTGAGACGTTATTTTAGGTAGAGGGTTGGGACTGTCATTAGCTCATTCTCAATGGCATTTCCACTCCTAGCTTTCCCACACAACCAGCTCTGCTGCTTTTCAGAAACTCCCTGATGCTCCTCTGAGTGAAGCATCCAAGTATTGCCACCAGACTGTGTGAGGAGGGATGGTCTCCACACCTTGGTGGCTCAAGTATGAAACGGTAGATTGTGACTATAAAGTGACAGGACAGGATAAAAGTTATTTAGCTAGGTGTTTTAATTGGAGATTCTTTTTTTAATAAAGGTTTTGCTTTGCTACCAGTAAATTACAGTAAGGATGGCAGAAACTGTTTAACCACCTAAGAGCACTGCATTGGCTCTGAGCTACAGTTCACTCAACTCAGCACCCAGTGGACTGTGCTACAAATCCAGTCTCTACCTGGGGACCTCTCCTGTAGATACCATGATGGCATCAAAACCACACCAGCTACTCAAGGGTGACAGAAATAGCAAAGAAAAGGATACCACAACTTTGAGGTCAAAATCTAGTCTTAAAAGATTCAAGAAGTGTTACTGATGGAGGCAGGTGGTGTATTTTTCCATCACCAGCTATATAGATATTCAATAAAAGGTCTAGTAAAGATCACTGCCAGAAGCAAACACGGATATCTGTGTACAGGATTATCTGGGTTTCCTCTAGCAGTCGTGCTTGTCTATCTCAGCTTCTTCTTTCCAGCATCTGAACAGGCACAGCTTGCCATCCTGCTGGAGAGACAGACTGTTCACTCTTCCAGTTAAAAGTGAGCTGGCTTCAGCAAAGTCCCACGTGCTCTCTGCAAAACTATACTTAATGTCCAGAGCATTAAACAAATTGGTCTGTGTGAGCTTTGGAAGAAAAGGCATTTGAGTTTGAATGCAGAGGGCAGTCCTGGATAAAACTGGGGTCTCCACTCATACAGCGCCGCATCTGTGATAATCGGAGCTGAAAGGGAAAATTTAACCTCTGGGGTTGATGCAGACCAAAATGATGAAAGGATTTTTTAGATGTGAAAAGACGGATCAAGGGTTTTACTAAATCCTAGGTCAGAGGGAAGGTTGCAAATTGCCTTTTCTCTGAATCTGGGACATTTCAGGCTGAAGCAGGTGTGCCTCACATCTTGAACATTTCACATGTGTTCATTTCATTCCCTCTACTTTCAATTCTCATTCCCTCATATTTTATTACTTGTTTCTTCCAACAGTATGATAGCACAAAACAGCCAAGCTACAAAGCTTCTCTCTAAATGCCTGATTTAAATAAAGCATCCATTAATTTTTGCACCAGTAGTGGTACAACATAAAATCGTACATTATTTTGCAGAATCTGGTTCTGCAAACATTAGACCATTTGACTAAAATATTCCTAATGTATAAATAAAGTCACTCTTGTGCATTAGTGTTTTCAGCTCAAAGCTTTAATGTGTTATTTTAAAGAACAAATATTTTCAAAGGTGAAAAATATAAATGCTACTGTATTTAAGTCTTCACTCAAATGATGCACACAAAAAATAGTGATGAAGGCTTTTCTTCCCATTAAAGGACTTTTACCAATTTTAGCAGAACATCCCTAATATATACCTAGAATATTATGTGTATACTTGGTTGTTATTCTATAATTGGTTTGGCTGATTACAATGATTACAGTAAGCATATAGGCACAATAGTAGAACTACCTGGTGAAAGTATTTCTGCAGAGCCCACAAAAATCTGCTCACTGGAGACCATATTGTGTTTTTGGAGGTCAGAAATTCTGATTAACAAGAATTGCAGATTTTTAACATTGCTTAAATTCCATTCAAAAATAAAACGGACTATTTTCCAAGTGCTTTTTAAAATAAAATTGCAAAACCTTTTCCTCTGGATTGAGATATTCTTTTTACCAAACGTTAAGAGACAGTGATATCTCTTGGAAGGGCTAATCCAAGAAATGGTATTTTCAAAACACTTTAAAGAAGTAATGCTTTGCTCTCTACATGTGAAATAGGAGGTGTTTGACACCACCAAACTTGTCTGTGATCTGGATAAAGCATTGCAATGGTGATCCCCTTTGCTAGCACTGTGCTCTTCCACAGAGAGTATTTATTGCCCAGCTTTAGATGTGCATTTTGGCGAGTGTCACTGGGAGGAAGGAGTAAGAGGTGAGCTCACACCAGCAGTGCCCACCGCTTGTGCAAGGAGCACACCTGGGCACCTCTGTCTTTGGACATCCTTGTTACAAATAAACGCAAACACCTCTACACAGCTGAATGTTGATAATGTGGGGCTGGACTGACCTCACAGGCTCAGCCTCTCCCGTCTTCATTGCAAGCAGGGCAGTGGGTCCCCAGCAGGGACTGCAGGGTCCCAGCAGTGCATATAGCTGAGGACAGAAATCAGGTCTTCCTTGCGACCCCTTGTGCAGGGGATGAGAAGACTGCCAGCCTCAGAGGGAAGGATTTACTTGGCCAGAATTATAAAGTCCCAGCATCTCAGCCCTTTGCACAATGAAGGAAGTAACGCTGCTTCCCAACACACATCCCGCTCTGGCATCAAGGGCAGCTCACTAGTGGATGGTGAAGCTGTCATAAAAGCCCCATCATCCTCCTTGTGGGGCTCCCTTCGTGTGTGAGGGCATTGCACCCCTTTTTAAGGACTGAATGGCTGGCCACTCTGTCCCTTAGATGCACGCTGCCAATGGGTTCATGTCAGCAAGGGACGAAACACCCTCGTGCCACTGTGGGGAGTGTTAATTTGTTTTTAGCAATCAATGACTACCCTTAATGTTTATCAAGAAAGGAAATGAACTTCCAATTAATTATGACACTTGATAAGGTTACTTAAATTGCTGAATCTTCAGCAAAATCAGCAGTGCCAACCCCCTGACACCATGTGTGTGGTTCCATGGCTCTTAAAGTAGTGCAGTTCTGCACATCTCCTATTTTATGGACATTCCCTTTGCTCTTAATCAGCATTACCAGGAGTGTGGATTTCCACCTTGTGACTTTGCAACCTTATTTGAGCATTGCTCTGATGATCACTCAGTGATTTTTGGGCAGATTTTATTTCTTTGAAGTGTTAATGCACTCCCAATGAAAATAAACACGTCTGTGACTGTAATAGTGCCTTTGCTCAGTTTTATTTCAATAGAAACAGAAATGCAACTTCAAAGTCATCAAAGCAAAGGGTGACTATGCAAGGGAGAATTGGCCTCTGATAACATGAAAGACTTTAATAGGAATTTCTACTCATCATTAATAGCAATTCATTTATTTGCCAGTGGTAGTAGTTAAGTGGAATATTGAAAATGGTGTACTGTGTTGTGATAATGCTAACTCTGCTGAAAATGCAATGTCTATTCGTCTCGCCAGTCCACTGCCTTCATTCCCTCGGAGATGACAGCTGAGGGGAATCTGTTGTTCCCCTCTACTGTTTGTTGTCCTGGAGCTCTGTGCACCTTCCTCCAGGCCAACACCCCTTCCCATATTTCGCCCCATTTATGAGCAGGGGATAGTTTTTAATTTGTGCACTAGAAATAAAAAATCTGTGGGTAACTACATCTACCGAGTTCCCTGATAGAGGTGGATGGACAGATGGCAGATTGGAGGATACAGGGTCCGCAGGAGGTGTAACAAAATAGAGGCCCATCTGGGTTGTACTGAGATCAAAAGTCTCCTACGGTCTGTAACCCTCTTAAAAGACAACTGTGGAAAAATGAGCAAGACTGTTTTGGCAGGGAAAAGCAGAAAATAAGGTATCTTTTGTGAGAAGGTACACATTTCAGATACATAAGTGCTGGGTGATTGAAAATAGTGAGAACCATGCTGCAGACTTTACCAGATAAAAATGACCAACAGTGTGTCAGACTGTGAATTCCTTAAAATAACAAAAATATCCATGAATAAGTGGTGTGAGATTAAAAAAAAAAAAAAATTCATTCATTACCATTCCATAAGCTCCTGAAACTCTGCATGACGAGTAACAAAGATGCTGCCTGGCAAATCACCAGTGGATCTGGCTGCCACTTCTACACTCAGATCACAGATTCTTCAGCAGTGGGTGGGTCCACCCAGCTACTCCCTGCCATTGGACGAGTTGTCAGTAACCCCCATAGTCTCGCACTCTCTTCAGCATTTATTCTGATCTCAGATCTGAAACCTCTAACTCAATATAATACATTCCCACAGAGACTCTTGGCTTCAGGAACTAAAGATTTTCTGGAAAACAACAATTTCTGTCCTGAGACATTGTGGCTAATGCCACAGGGTGTGCCCAGGTGGGGACATGCAACTTCTTGCACAACTAGGTGCTTGGAAAACCAGCAGCTATTTCCAACATTTCAAAGCAAGCAAAATCAGAACACTCTCCTGGAGGAGGAGTGCCTACCCATGGGAAGGTTTCTTCCCAAAGGATATCCAGCTGGGAGCTTGCCATCACTTTCTAAAACAAATATGTTGACATACAGAGAGGCACAGCCCAGGCCCTGGTCTCATTCTGCATGCCAGACACTGGCAAAACATGACACTAAGGCATGGGGATTGGGCACAAGCATTCATCCTGATGCTACATGTACCACTCTGGGGAACAGGGTATCCTTTGTCCCAGTGGTGGCAACAGCCTGAATTCAACATTTCTTACTGTCTTCAACTCAGTGGCGGTTATGGTTTTACCTCTTCTGCATTTTCTCATCTCTCTTGCTGTCTCTACAATTATGTTTTTCTTTCCTTCTATGTTTTTCCAAACTCACTAACACAGTATTTGACTCACCCCATCCCCTCCCAAACTAACCAACATATTTGTTTTCAAGATTTTCCAGCAGTAGGTTAAATAGGTTCAACTCCTTTCATGAACGTTGGGGTAGTTTCTCCAATCACTTGAAGCTTCATAAGAGCAATCAGTGATGACGATTAATGGTGATGCTGAAGTGCCTCAGATGATCACTGTTGCTTGTCACTCATCGTAGCTATAAAAGTTGCCAGTTTGCACCATGGAGATATACTCATACGAAGGCAAAAATGCTTCTCCATGACCATTTCCCCACTCAAAACAGGACAGCTGTGTCTACCTGCTAGAAGCACTAGTGGCATGTCTCTGAGGGGAAGTTTTGGCTTTAGGGATACCTCTCCCAGATAGTCTCTCCCAGCAGCTGGCACCTCTGGGTGAGACCCTCTAATATGACCTTTTACAGTTGGTCTTCAGGCATATGGGACCTTCATTATATTAAGGTGGTTTTGTCCTATGACACCTCAGTGCTGTATTGTCAATATGTACAATATTCTTGCTGTCAGGAATTTCTCTTGAGTCAGTTCGTAGTTCTTCCCTGACCCCTTCTCCTGTTTTCAAAACCTTTGTGGAAAAGCAAAGGTGAGACCAGCATGAGACTCTTCTACCTACTGCAACTGGCTTCAGCAAAACTAAGGAGGAAGTTCCCTGAACGCTCTTGTTAGCATGACTTCCTAGGGGAAAAATCACTTCTATGTTCCCAATTTATGTAGCTGAAGCTCACAATATGGTTCCAACAGGACGGATTCCAGCCACTGGACTCCAAGCACTGCCCCTTGGAAACATCAAATATTTGAGAATTTGTACACCTTGTTCGGTATTTTGGAAATTTGTAAGAAGTTTGAATCTAGTTAAGATGTTTTATTTAAATCTTTGTCTTTGCAGTCTTCAGAAGGAGGAGTGCCCCTTACACACAGAAGGGCCCAGTGGTCGAGTTGTGCCTGGGGAGCAGCTCCATACATACCACGAACAACCCTGTGCTGATTCCTCAAGTCCATGGCTGCAACCATTTTTACCCCATGTTCTCAGTCTCCAGGTTCTGATCCCACGCCAGCGTGAAAGTGACAAAAATCCTTTGACAACAATGAAGCTAAAGCAGGAGGAGACAAAGATCTGGGAGGCAGACTGCCTGATTCGGTGTCTTCTGTCATGCAAAAGGTTAGAGATATTACAACACAAACTCACGTTGCACACAATTAATGCATAGCAAAAATCACTGCACTGCTGAGCAGAAGGAAAATGGGAAAGCTATGGTGAGGAAGGATTGAACCACTCATCTGCACTTACCCCTTTAACATGTCCATCTTTCCATACTGTCATTCCTGCATTGCACCTACCCCATCTCCCTCATAAAGCATCAAAACAAATCTTGACCACCAGTTCCATGGTGAGCAGACCACTGCATCTGAGGGAGAAAAATCTTTCACTGGCTCAATTCAGAACCTGCCATAAAAATGTACAGCATGAATTAGTCTAACTTGAGCCTCCAGTCTCTCAGTCTTGTTCTGCCTTTATAGTAAGGTTAAAGAAACATCTCCTGGTGGGACAATTTTCTTCTCCATAAAGGAACTTGAGAATTGGAGTTAGATCACCACTGAACCGTCTCCTACATGAAACAAACTGACCAAGTTCCCTATGCCTTTCAGGTATGCTCTTCAGGTTAGGAAGTATGCAGTGTGTTCTCTAGGTTAGGAAGAGAGCTCATTTCACATTAGCCTTTGCAATCGAGATGCAACCTGGATCCAGTCCATTTTATCCACTGAAGCTGAACCAGAATGTCCCTTGCTTCATCCTAACTTCTTCACTCAGGAGACTTCTCTTTCCTTTCTTCTGCCTGATCCCAAACACCCACTATTTGTGCTGTTTTACCAGTGGCCATCTCATTCCATCCTCTCTTGCAGTGTATCCTGTGCGCTGTTTTGGTCTCACTGAGAGTCTCAGGGTAGCATGGCCATGTCTGATGCTGTGTTTGCAAAAGCATCGTGCATGCCTGTTGTGACAGAAAGTTGCTGCTAAAGGGTGTGTTTTCACAATAAACAATGCAACTGCAAGCTCCAGATATCTGTATAACATCAAAGTTATTTTTAAGAAAAACAGTAATTTCTAAATATTCCACTGGAACTGAAAAAAAAAAAAAGCAGCTATTTATAACTGTAATATATATATTCTATTTAAGATGAGTCACACAGTCTCTGCAGTTCTATCAAGTTGCAATCAAATCTGTACCATTGGTTTTATAATTACTCTTTTCACTGCTATAATTCCTCTAAGGCTGGCTTAGCCCATTCCAGACCCTCTTTGTGATACAGACAGCAAGCAGCCACAAAGGCAAACAGACAGGCTCTAATGAGGCCAGCTTCAGCCTAGTAATGTCTAAAAACGGCATCCTTGGAAAGATGTACAGTGCTAATGTAATCTTACTGATGCTCACAGGCAATGAAACATTATTTTGCTCTCTCTTCTAATGGACATTGATCACAGAGTAGCAGAGCAAGGAACAGAATCCAACACAGGTTTTTGTGAAATCCCTTAAATTTCTTAGCAGCTAATACTTCATCTGTGAAATGTCAAGTCAGAGGCTGGGAGAAAGTCATATTCCTAGGCTGAAGCCAAGGCTTCCCGTAGGCAACACACAGTAGCCCCCATCTTGCAGCCACATCTGCACAGCCCATTTCTCTTCTGAGGTACCAGAGAACAGCTGCAGCCAGAACCTGGCTCTGAAAAGGCTGAAGAGCCACATCTGGTTACAGCACTGAGTGCTCAGAGGCTTGGCATTGCAGCAGGAAACTCAGCGAACTGAGGTCATACCTGTTGGATGAGATCTGCTTTGTATAGTACCCTCTACATTTTTAATATGCCCCAGAAAAAAAAAAAAAAAGTAATATACCCTAAAAAGCCACTGAAGCAATAGTCTTGAAATGGATCCATCTACACCACTGCTTATATTAGAGGTCTTGCATTTCACATGTATAACTTGGAGTGAATTGCTCTTTACAGAGATTCAACATATGATGTGCTGTCATACCCTCTCAGATGCTGCTTTCTGTGTAGGAGGCATTTTACCCTTTCCCATGTTAACCTTCAGAGGGAAAAGGGGTGGGTTTTTTACATGTCCTCTTGCTGCCATGGTCTTCTGTTTGCCCTGACGTCCTTCTGGGATCCTCCTCCATGGCAAAATGCCAGCTAGGAAGAAAATGTGCTTGGGTCTCAGCTCTGCCTGTTCAAGCATCAGCTCCAACTCACCTGCATTGAGGACACAGCAGGCAGCTCGTGAAGGGAGGAGGAAAGCAAGCATCTTAAATACTTCAGAGTAAGATTGATCGAACTCTTCCTCTAGAGGTTATGTATCTTTCTGCATTTCTGACCTGTACCAGATCTCTTTGGCGTAAGAAAGCTCTACTGAGCTATGCACAAACAGAATCATTACATCTTTGTTTTCTGGATATGCTGGTACCACCCAGCCACCCCAATGCTTTCCCTGATAATAGTGCCTGCATAGCAGCAGTTCATCACTCAAGTCTTGAAAAACAAGTTCCCAATGTTACTGCCAGCTGGAGAGTATCACTGAACAGCCCAGTGACTGGGAGAATTCCTTGTTTTAATCTTTGTGGATGTTAGAGGCTTGCATTGTATATTCCACTACATCCTATTTGGGCAGAGCAAACCAATACCAAGAGGAAGGGATATACAGCCCATCACCCACCCTCCTCAGCTGCCCTATCTCCCTTTTTACATCTCACAGACTACCAGCTCCCTCGGGAAGGAAGGGCTTTTATCTATCTTATTTCTCCTCATGGAAGGAGCATTGGCAGCGATGGTTTCACCTCCTGGGTGACTCACTGAGCTGCCCTGCATCCATCAGGTGCTATGTAAGTCCAGAGCAGTGCCTGTTCCTTTTCATTAAGAGCCTTGAGCTCACTGCAGGAAAGATGAAAAGGGATGGTCATTATCCATTACATGTAACCCATTCACTTGCTGATAGGATGGTTGTCATCTCCCTGCCCTGCCTGTAGGCAAGCATCCCCCAATACCCTAATCTGCTTTTTTTGTTCTCCACCATTTATTTTCTTAGGAGCCTTGTCAATAGTGGCTCACTTCCCTTCCCATGCCTCCCAGCACTGCAGATTCAGAAGCCTTAAAGGGTTCCAGCTCACGCTAACAAATTCCAGAAAGTCTGGCCATTTATTATGAAGGCAGTGAAGGAAGGATTTGAGAAAAGCACAATGTAATAAGAGAACTGGGGAGATGCAGAGCACACACACAGCCTGGATGCTCAAAGGTGAACTGGAAGGGGAGGTGGGGGCACTTGGAAGCCCATTAAATGAGGACTTATCATCTGATTTATGTAAATCACTTCAAATGCCTTCATTTATTAAAAGTATTAGGCTGCATTACTGTTTGCCTTTGGTCCCCTAATTTGGTTGCTAATGTCTAAAACAACTGTTGAAAATAATTTGAAATTAATGTTCCTATATAATTACTTAATGAATCTCACATTCACTGCCCTTAGTTCTCAGTTGACAAAGGATTTCACACACCACATGTAAGAGGCTGGAATACTGACTGTGATTTTAAAACGGTTGCTAAATTATAGTTTGCAAATATTTTACATTTATATCACACACTTCATCTTGAAGGATCTCACTGTGTTTGAAATGTTACATAACATTTATTCTTTAGTAAAATTCCATCACAAAAACTTTCTGGGCATCAATCTTCTTACTTCCCTGCATGCCTTGAAATTAAATCAAATTTAGCTGTATCATTATGCAAAGACAAAATCATACCTGCATTAAAAGATTATTATTAGGGCTGTAAAGTCAGACAGTTAAAAGATAAGAAATGATGGAACTGTAACTCTGTGTAATATAAATTCCTTTTTCCATACATATGTATTCTCATAGTCTTTATTGTATGATCATTATTTTCTTATATGCACACTCTCCCTCAGGGGACTTATTAATCCTTATTAGTGCTCAAGAAAAAACAGGATAAGAAAAAATAAGGTTCAAGAAAAAGCTAGCAGGGAAAGGTATCCACTTGTGGAGTCCTTGCCTCATTCTTTACAGAAGCTGCAAAGGTTATAATGCATGTTCTTCGTTTTCTGGGTGGCTGACTTAGTACCCCATAAATCCTGATCCTTAGAAATGCTGAATATGCACAGCAGTAACTGAAGTTTAAGAAACATTTGAATGTGGAGAGTATTTCACATACTACCAAACCCAGTGAAAGATGAGGTCCTGGGGTCCCACACCAAGCAATTAAAATTATTGTATACTACAAAAGGGGAAAACATTTCTCCCTCTTCAAGGGATGGTGGAAAACCTACTAGAGCATTTGCAAACACACGGACTGCTGCAGTATGGAGACCCACACTTACTCGTTCTGTACAGCACAGTGTGGACACAGTGCAGGAAGAAGGGAACAGGACACACTGTGACCCAAGAGCAGAAGTATGTGGGGAAGCTGTCGATGCTGCTGTGCAAGCTAGCAGAGAGGGAGGGCCAAAGGAAGGTTATTGTGAAACAAAGGAGCTCAACCGAAGGCTTTCCAGACAGGTCTTACTTTGGACTGCTCACTGTTTTCTGTGCTTATCTGTGACTTTGCATTTCTCCTTATGTGTGTGGGGTTTCTTAAGGACTGAGGCAGAGCAAAAGCTTCAAACTCATTGGCAATGAGGAACCTTCCAGAGCTTTCCTCAAAGTTAGCTGAACAGTGCTTTGCCTTGAGACATCCTCAGCATCTAGGTCAGAGCAAGTCAACCTTTCCCACACTGCAAAACACTCTCTTCTTCACGTAGAGGAGAGTTGTAGACATGTGCCACATATCCCAGCATGGCTCAGACTAAAGATATTGGCCAAGAGGTCCACTGCTTGGCTGAGAGGAGGATAGGTCCCCAAACACACGGTGACATCAACCTAAATCTGCTTCCCAAAACAGGGAACAGAGACTACCCAGGAGCCCACACCCAACCACCGCCACCCCCCCCCCCCCCCGTGTCCTACTTTCTTAACTCGAAGGCCCAACCTCTTCTTCACACAGATCTTTGCCAAATTTCTCTTTCTTCACCACATTCCCACCCTTGCCAGGCTGCAGATCTTCCTTCCCAAATCCCTGTCCTCCCTCACAGCCCCAAAGCATTCTTATCTCCCACACTTCGTGCATTCCTCTGCTAATAGGGATCACTGGAACACCTTCAAATGGCCAGTCTAAAAAACTCAAGCAAACTCCTCTCATATTGGAAGAATATATCCTTCTAAGGTTGAACAGCAGGTACATTAGAGTGAATTGCTACAGTGACATCCCGGCACACCACCTCAACTTCCTTCTAGAACACCAGGTTTCAGATCATAACCCAGCAGCTGAAGGCTATTACTGCAAGAGTGCAGAGCCACCAGGCTACCTCAGCCGAGGATTTCCTTTCAATTCTGCTTTTGTGAAAAAAGTGGAAAAAGATACTAATGCAACCGTGGCTCAACAAAACCAAACATTTCTTGAGGCAAAGATGCTTTTCCACCTACATGGCTTCCTCCAGCTGCTAACAATTGATGAGACAGGGCTGCTTTAGTCAGGTTTCCAAAATCCAGTAATGGAAAGCAGCTGTCCCTCTCCAGATTGCACCAGATATCTCCATAATTATTTTGTCATCTTCTTTTGGTCAGTCACATTACTCAACTTCCCAGTACCCATGCATTAATAACACCAGCAATCCCAGAACTGAACTCAACATACTCTGTCCTTAAACTCCCAACACCAACCTGAGGATGTTTGTGTTGCTACTTGCCGCTCAATAGACAGACTTTTCATTTCCTACTTGTCAAAATAGGAACTCAAGGACTGGGTATTCTACTGAGTTGGGCTGCATGAGACACACATTTCAATGTGAACAACTTCAATGACCCTAGGGCAAGCCTACTTGAAAGGGCCTCCCTTTCTTTTCCCAAGCAGCACAGAACCAGACAGACTGACAACATCCAAAACCATCTGAAACATCTAGTTTTGCAGAGCCATTCAGACAGCAATGGAAGGTCTCAGTCTTCACAGAATTATCTTCAGAAAGCACTAAGGGTCACAGTGAATCTTGTCTCTGCTACAATATAGCACCACCTAATAATCTGGGGGAAGGGAAACTTCCTAGCATTTGGCATTAATAAATGCCATTATAACTTAAGAGACTCAGTTATTTAGTTAACAAGGTTAAAGCATTTAATACCATAACTGCATGTCCATCAACTAATACCTTTATTTTGAAAGCTCACTATAAATAATAATTAAGTCTCTGCTTCTCTAATAAACTGCTGAAAAAGCAAGCAGCTAATTCAAATTCCATGAGTATGTAACTCTAGTTGCCTCTTTCTTAAAAAAAAAAAAAATAAATCTGGAGTCATGGCCACATTTCCCTCTGTCTTTAGGTATACCAGCTTGAACAGCTCCTTTAGGGAAGATTCGTGGAAGTGGTCATAGGTTTTGCAATTTTCACCTTCTGTTTTCTAGTTCAGAGAGTAATCAAATCCAGCCACTACTGCCATATCTATCTCACAACTATCTGCTGGTTTATGTGAAACAAGCTGGAAGTTTGATTTCCGTTTTCAGCAGGCCTGTTTGTGTGATACAGATAAATTGCTGTAACCGGCAAATTGGAGGCAATTTCAGCAGAGACTCCTAGGCTTAAACTTCTTTCACCTCCAGAGGGTTGTCCTTGTTAACAGGCCTGAGAAATGACTGGACCAGATTGGAGAGTTTGGGTTTCCGCTATTATGGGACACTTTAAATCAGGTTTTATCTTCTGAGTCTATCAAACCAGCACCCCCACGAAATTACTAACAAAGATACCCAAGTAATTATGAAATAAAGTGTTGATGCAAAGCAAGCTTAATCACTCCCTAAAGCTGCTTTCTATCTCTACCACATTTTAATTGGAATGGACCAGTATTTTATTTTTTTGACACCTCCAAATTCCCTGTGACAGAAATGTTCACTACTCTTCGTTCTGGTTACACGTATTTAGCTCCCCATGATAGGAGCTGGTGCAAGATCATCAGCCACTGACAGATCATTAGTGGCATTCAAGGCAAGTTCATGAATTCCATCACACAAGGCATTTCAGAACCAAAATACAAGGTACCAGGTGAGCAGCGGCTGAACGTATGACGAGGCTAAGATTAAAAACTTTATTTTTATACAAAACAATAATAAATCCAAGCAGATAATGAACTAGGTGTATCTTCTCATTTTCCACCTTTTCTTCTTTTCTCAATATAGTCTATCCACAGTTCCATGTCAAGCCACTCCATGTTCTGCAAAAACTATGATGTTTCCATCTTGTATCCATGTTTTTCTAGTTCAGCTCTGTATAGAAGAGATAGATATACTGAAACACACAGATATAATCCTGTTAATTGTTTGATTTTTTAAAAAACTACATGTACCATACAATATACGATCATTTTGGAATATCAGCGTCGCACTGCTCTTTGATTTACACCAGTAACCCTGACCTCAGTAACTCTCTAGTTCTTGAACTTCAGCTCAGATCTTGATCACTAGTAGCAACTTCCCTGTGAAAAATTCAAATATTTGTTTTAATCATAGTTATTGCCCTCTGACCCAAAGCAGCACCCACGAGCCTGCAACAACACACACACTAGAAAAACCAAAATATTATCTTATACAGTTATTCTCAAAATTTCCTTAAACCAAACAATTCTGAGTGATTTAAATGCATGTGCTTCCAAGACAATTTTAAGCTTTTTCTTTGTTTTAAAAATAGTGCACTCTGGTAGTTTTATTTATGTTTTGGTGAAATACACCTTGCAGTTAAGAATGCTGAGGGAAAGGATTGCTCTGTTGCCCTTAGCTGTGGCCAGGACAGCAAGTCAGCAACTATAATTGTTATCGCTCCTGGCCTGTCCCCACTCTGCTCCTCACCTGTCTCCAAACAGAGGGGTGCACTCTGTTTCATCTCCTCATCTTAGCATATGTGTCTCTAGATACAGAACTCCAAATCACTAAAAATATTTCATGTTACTTTATGTAATTAGTAGTGGAATCTTAACAATGGAGGACTGCAGTATTTGCTTTCTAGAGATGAAATAAAACCGTGTTGCAACCAAGCAACATTGCAAAGCAGCATACAGTCACCAATTGTACAGGCTACAATCAAAGCCA
This sequence comes from Empidonax traillii, assembly GCF_003031625.1. Lineage (NCBI taxonomy): Eukaryota > Metazoa > Chordata > Aves > Passeriformes > Tyrannidae > Empidonax > Empidonax traillii. The sequence goes on from NW_020955223.1 coordinate 1,036,777, forward strand.
GTTAGGGAAGGTTTGTCTAGATCAACTATGTTTATCAAGAATTATAATATCTCTTGAAAGTCTGTTTCATTACATATCAACCTGTTTTCCAATGTTACAGCTTAACCATCTTTCAACATCATAAGGAAAAACTCTACCAAAGATCTTTTATGTAGAAGATACAAAAATAATTGCTTTTGCTGGAGTACAACAAGGGAGATCAACCCAGAAACTGTTTAAGGAGGCTGTGTTACAGACAGTTTGCTCCTCATGCAACATACTGAGGTATTAATTATAAAATCTGGCTTTGTTCTGATGCTTGAAACAATTTAAGTTCTAATTATGCATCAGTAAAGGATTACTGAAACAAGTGACAAAGAGGATTAAGCAACTGGTTTAGAGGTACCCAAATTGCTATCGCTTTCTTTAAAGCATGTAATTAACAATTACTTTGCTGTTGTTGCTCATAAACAGCATGCTCATACCACAGAAGAGAACCTTAACATTATTACAGATCACTGATCTCTGGAAAATTTGTCCATTTGGACAAAGAACAGCAGTGCTATTTGAAAGTACAGACAGAAAACTCTGCACAGCACATAGTACACAAGAGATAATCTTGGAGGTCTTGCCATTAATCCTTGCAGCACAATTCAGAACTCTCACATATATGCAGGAAAGCCATTGGAAAAGGATCTAATGGCAAACTGAGAAAGTGTGAACTGTGCTGCAGCTTGCAGAGATCTCTGCACTGTATAAGCTGTGTAACAGAGCAAAAGTCTGTCCCCCTAATATCATAAGGCATATTTCAGGGGTCACTAGAATTATTAAAAAAAGAAATGCTGATCAGTACTTCAGACTGCTGTAAACCCTAAGTCTGGTTCAGAAAGGTTTTAAATAGAAAAACAGAAAGTAGAGCTTTGGCTTATTCCCATTTCAGAGCTCTATTTTTTTAAATTAGGTCGATTTCAAACTTTCAAATATTAAACAATCATTGCCATTTTAAACATTTTACCCACCTTCTAGAATAGTTAGTTAAAATAAAATTACCTTAACTGATTGGAGAAATCATCTTCTACATTGTCATCATCCCAATTGTCTTCCCAGACATGTGCATCTTCATCTTCATCTAAACCAGTCCAATCTAAAGACAGAAAAGGAGGTCTGTTTATTGTATGCTGCATTGCTTTGGTACCATGTGTCCCTGACAGATTAGCTCAGCCTCTGTGTAAGGCAGATTTCTGTTAAGTTTAACAGAGAAGTCTGGATCACATTCAAGTGTTTATGAGACAGAAAGATCTAAAACATGCCTCACAATTTCTTGAATTACAATAAAAGTGAAACTTGTTTAAAAAAAAATCATTACACACTTCACATCATGGTTTGCAAGATTACACATTCATAAGAGACATTTTTCATACAAATGGACAAACTGTAACACTATTGTAAAAAGAAAGCAACATTGAATACTTGACTCCTAAAAGCTCAACAAAAGGTATGAGATTCCAGTTTGTATTTAAATAGTTTTTTTTCAGAATAAAAAAAAGTAAACATGCATCAAATGCTTTTGCCAAAACAGAGGCACAGATCCTCCTTTCACTTGGATCAGATGCAGTCAGTCTATGGATAAATGCCAAAAACTTCTCCATGATGCAGAAGTAAAGGCAAATTGAAACAGGCATCTGCAAACAGCAGTTGATACCCATAACCAGCTATTTCTGGGTTCCCGAGAGAGCAGAAGCTGTTCCCTTACAGAGGCAAGGCACTAAATGCCCATTTGCTAACCTTATTTCTGTTTTTCCTATAAAAAAGTAATCTGGCACATCATTCTTAACAAATTACTTATTGCCCACTTAATGCATCGTTATTAAAAAAAATTATGATCAAACGAGTTTAGAAAAATGATGAAAATTGAAAGCTCAGAATCACCACGAAAACACAAGTGGGCTTAATTCAATTTTTTTGAGTTTCTCAGTTTTCCCCTAAAGAACAACACCAAGCTTTTCAAATGTTACCAAAACAAAAGAAGCCCCTAATTCTGCCACTTGTATTTCTCAAAGTCTGTTGGTGTATTTGTAGAGTTCTTCCCCTTACAGTTCAGAGAGCCATTTTCTGCCCTTCTACTGAGGACTAAGGCCTAAAGTAACATTAAACACTGATGGAGGTATGGGGGAGGGGAAGCTAGCAGGGTAAAAGATTAAAAACAAATTCCCTGTGGACAGCTAACTTTCTAAGAATTAAGCCTGGTCTTTGCATATTTACCTCCTTTTTTAACACTGACAGGCAACAAAATTAATATTTGAGGTTCACCAGGACACAAAAATCCATTTGTAACTGACTAAAGACACATGTATAAAAGGCATTACAATTAAGCTTCCCTAATCATATAAATTATATAATGAGAAAAGACGAAGGACCATAAAAATCCTGCTATAAGAGCAAAAGAAAAAAAAAAACTAGGAAGAAAAGGTGAAGAGAAAATGCAGATTAAAAAACTGTTTTATTTGAATTTAGTTGTGTTGCTAATTGCTCAAAGGGAAGGACTTATAATTTAGAACCACCTGCAATAAGCTTTGCCTATTTATATACAATTGATTTTTTTTCTGTTAAAATAAAAAAGCTTTACCCATTATTTATCTGGGTTTCAAAGATAAAATAAAAGAAGGCTCAAACTAGTTTAAAATTATGAAGTCACACTTTTCTATCTGCAAACATACAAGTAGCTCAGAAAGAACTACAAACTTGGAAAAAAAAACCTGCTAGTAACTTGTATCCCGCACAACAAACAGCAGCTTCAATCATAAAAGGTCAGTTGGGCAGACTGTGAAAACATGCTCCAAATCACGCTGAGTGAGGAGGAGTCAAAAGGCCCATGTGATCTTCCACACTGAGGAGGGGAAGAGTGTGAAAATAAAGCCGGAATTACATTCTCATCACTGTAGCTACAAGATTCTACAGCATCTGTATGTTGATACTACACTCCACAATTGCATGATACAGTTATCACTCCCAGCTACGTTATATGCCTGTGACTGAATAAAAGTTAAAAAATAAGGAGCATTATTGGGGATTGAAAGTATTAAGAGCATTTGGAAGCCCACTACCTGTAAGTATTACTAATACACATTGTAATTCTAATTTTGTCATGGCTGGACTTCTTAAGAATGTATTTTAATACACTGATCACTGATTGTCCTATTTTTGCACTTGGGAAACAAAAAACAATTTTTAGAATTTATCTGGGTTTTCTTAATCCTCTCCTGTATTATTTTACACATTACATTTTATACTCTAAAATGCACTGTACAAAAAATTCTTAGGTGATTGATTCCCATACACTTAAATCTACCATACTACACTTCACAGTGTCCTATAAAAATTGGATATGTCTGCTTTTGATACATAAACTTGATTTGATAAATTGCTTTAAGAAAAATTTTAAGTTGGAATAAACCCCAGGAGCCAGTGTTTTCATCCCTTAACACAGCTTTGCATTATCTGATTTCCTTTGGTTAAAACCTGGGTAATAGAAGACAAAGTTCTATTGGCGTTTTAACTTGAAAGAACAGTGTGGGATGGGTTTGAGCACAAAGTTATCATGGCTCTCTCTAAGCACTGCAGGTAACAGTCAAAGTGGTTTGAACACTCTTTATAACACCCCAAAACTCTGACCTCACTTCAAGATTCTAATGGGCCTCTTTAGAGGTTCTTATTCTCTGCAAGACAGCCTTGCTGGTGGTCACTCCTATTTATATCTCTGTGCTACCCAGAAAGCCCACATAGTACTTTGTTTTAGCAGCACAGTTAGATCCAAATAGAATTAATTTCACCTTCTGTAACAGCAGTTCGGTGCTCTGAGCAATCTAAGGTCCAGAAGCTTCAGAGACTTCCCCTAATGGGAATACTTAACGCACATTAAGATAAACATTTTTTTCCTGTTTAGGAAATACATATGAAAAAGAAGAGATCTTCTTCAAAGTTTACTTTAGCTATTATTTCACTTAGGTTATCAACTTTTTCTGTCAACAAGGGGAGAAATACAATTTTTACCAGTACTGAAGGATTCAGGATACCCAAGGCCACGGAGAAAACATATATTATGAAAACATTACAGAAAACGGCTCCTGACTTTTCATCCATCATGCTAGATATAATTTCTCATTATCCACAGCTTAAGACAATTCTCAGAATTAAGGGCATAGAAAACAAACATGTCCTAATAGGGATGTTTCCCAGATTATCTCTGCAAAGGGACAGTGAGTTGTTTTACTGAATTCAACTTCCTTATTCAGTATATTTGTACCTATGAAAAGCAAACCAACACATGAATATCGGTGCTTCAAAAGTAAAGATTTTCAGAGTAACTACGGAGCGCATCATTTCCTTTTCACGTTCGTTTCCATCTCACACACAGTTTCCAGCGCTCATCCCTCCTCTCCCCTGAGGATTCTCATCTCCAGTGCCGAGAGGCGACAAGTTTCTCATGCACTGTGTTCGCAGGTCCCTGGCACAATGACACAGCACTTCCAGGGCGATGTGCCCAGCGCCGTGACACCACACAGAGCCGGGCACGGGCACGACTGCGCTCTACTGCGGCTCTGACGGGGCTGCAGCCCCTCACCGGGCGGGGTCTGGGCAGGGACCCGCGGGCTGAAGCGGGACGGCAGCCCAGGACAGCAGCCCAGGACAGCAGCCCAAGACCCCGCGGGCCGGCCCAGCACACAGAGCACCCCGAGCACAGCGCCCCGGGCCCGCCGCGGCCTGCCCGCCCCGGCCAGACCAGGCCGCGGCCCGCACTGCCGCCGCCTGCCGCCCCGCCCCGTCCTGTCCCGCCCGGCACCTTCGGCGGGGAACTCCTCGAACTCGTCGTCCTCCTCCAGGAGCCCCAGGTCCACCGGCTGCTTCTTCTCCGACATGCTGGGCCCGCCGCGCTCCCGCCGCCCCGCCCGCTGCGATCCGCCGGCCGCGCCTGCGCCGCTGCCGGGCCCGGCCCGCGCCTGCGCCCTGCCCGCCCCTCACGGTGTCCGGGCGGAGCGGGTCGGGCTCTGACCCGAGTCTGTGTGCTCGGTGCTGTGTGGGGACAAGTCCTCCACTGCAACGTCACACCAGACTCCCCAGGCCGAGCACGCCCCTTCTCTTCACGTTCTTTCACTCTTGATTTATGTTCACGCAAAGCCTATCAAGTATAAGCTTTCTGTCCTTAAACTGGAACTCCTGCTGTTGGTCGGGTCTTTTTCCCCCTTCTGGAATTTTAATAGTGCTTCAAAACACCAGGGGAAGTTTAGGTTGGACATTAGGAGGAATTCCTTCACAGAAAGGGTGGTTAGGCATTGAAATGGGGTGCACGGCAAGGTGGTGGTGTCACCATTTGAGGAAAGACTAAATGTGGCACTTGGTACCGTGGTCTGGTTGGCATGGTGGTGTTGGGTCATAGGTTGCACTCGAGCACTTGAGACATCTCTTCTGACCTAATTGATTCTGATTCTGTGAGAACTTACTTACTATCTCTGAAATTCTGTGTCCATCACATCTAAGAAACGAGCAGCTTGAAAGGGAGGTTATGGCTAAGTTCAGGATGTTACGTGAGAAATAGAAATGCTGTTGGTTTTTATTATTCGAAAGTGTGTTCATTTAACTTAATTCTAGATCCTGTTGATTATTTCAACAAAGGCAAAGTTCAATGCTCACTAGCCCGAACAAGTCTGTGCTCACGGAGGCTCCTATGACTTCTCTCCCGGCAATCACAACAGTACTGCTGGTTTGGTGGAGGGGCTGGGGGTTTTTTCCCCGTGCTCTGTGAGAAGCTGATTCACAAGGTTTGCACAGCTGGGTTATACTGTTTCCTAGATTTAAAGTCAGAGAAACAGTGAACAAAACGCTGGTGTGGGAATTCATATATTGTTGAGTTCCAACCCAGTGTAATGTGTTCTGGCATGCAGCCACAATTAAGGCGAGGTGGGAAATGAGCCCTTCTGCCAGGTTAAAGGTCTAATCAAGCGGTCATGTTGTAGGGTTTTTTGTGACAGAAGGATTGGCTGACAATGATGACTGTGAAAATTATGATAACTCTGGTTTAATAAATGAGTATGTGGAATCTAGTTATAACTTAGCTGGGATTTTTAGCAAGTCATGTGTTTTGAAATAATAGATATATTGCTCTAAGAGAGTACAAGATAAAGTCATAAAGTGCATAGGGGTCTGTCCTATCAACAGCTTGCAAAGATCCATGATCATGCAGTCACTAATGCCCATATTTAAACCTTCTTGTTTTTGCCTAACTAAACTGAACTATGGAGTTTGGAGCACCCAGGGAAATACTGAGATGTGCAACTGCACCTAAATTATCCAAGAAAAAAATGTAACTTTGAAACCCTTATGGACAATTATCTTCAAGTACCACTGAAGCAGGAAGCAGCTTAATCTTGTTTTGAAGACTTTCCCCGCATATCTGCTGTAAAGAAAAGATACAGCAGTCCTTTCCCTTTTTCTCTTCCTTCTTTGCCAAGCTGCTGGTTAGGAAACTCTGGAGTGCAAATAGAAAGAAGAATCTGTACTTCTCAAGGGCATAAGGCCAGCCACTGCACAGTGAAACAAGGACTTCCAAAGAGTGTCTTACTGATATAGAGACTGATCAGAGTCAGTCTCGGGCCTGAGGCCTCCTTTGCATTTCCCACCTCTGGAGCTGAGCATTCCCATATCACCAGTAAGACAAATTTAATCTTATGTTACCACCAAAAAATCTACAGTGTCAAATTCTCCTCCTTTCATTTTTAATCTCAAAAATTTTGATGGTTCTTTTCAATTTGTGGTTTCTGGAGTTTTGTCATTAAATAAAGAGCTTACCTCTTTTTTAAAGAGGAGAAAAATAAGTTTCTGGTCCAAGCAATTAGAAATTAGCTTGAAAATATGAACAAAATGTCTTCCAGATTTACTTATTTCTCTTGTAGGATTGCTTTAAAATAATGGTTTTAAAAATAAAAGCTCTATATCCATTGCTTTAAATCTAATACCACAGGTTTTGGAAGCCTGGAATTTTATTAACTTATCTAGCCTTTTTAGCCTATGAATGCATGGATTCAGAGCTCACTTCACCAAACCCTTTAACTGTCTGGTAGGAAGGTCCCCAAGGGGATAGGTATCTGCCATGCTGTGTTTCTCTCATCAAGGTAAGCCCATCCTACATTGCCTGAAGGAGCTGATGTGCAAATCATTCTCCAAGCCAGCCTACTAGACCTTGCAGGAAGAAGTTCCAGGTGGGCAAGGCGACAGGCTTGTTTTCAGATTTCCACTGTGTGCAAATTGGATTTGACCTGGTGTCAGTGCCAAATGCTACAGCCACAAGGCTGTTTGCTGGCTATTTGGAGATCAGACTTTTTCTCTCTTCCAAAGTATATTCAGGTGTTTTCACTCATGGTAGAGGAGATTTGACAAGTAAATAACTCAATCTGCAACACCAAATACCCTACCAAGGAGAAACTCTCCTGGCAGCTGGTGGAGGGGGGTGACATACCGTATCCCAGATGTATGCTCTTAACAACCAGACTGTACAGTAAACAAATAGAATTTATTCTTCTGCAGGTAGTTGGTAGTTGTTAGAAAACACTGGTTTTAGTGCTGGTCTTGTGACTCTGATTTCTTAGCAGAGGCAGAGTATTAAATCATATTTTCTTAAGGTTTCTTGCTTGCCTTCTCAGGTAGCTTCCTAATCACTTTTTAGGCTTTGTATACCCCACACTCCACTGCCCCCAGGAAGCATGTAAGGAACTTAAATTTCTCCACCAAGAAAAGATATCTTTGAGTTCCATGAAGCATCACAGTATGTAAAAATGTAGTGATGCAGTTTATAATACTCAAGCCTTTTGGTGGACCCAGTCTCATGGAAGAGTCTTAATTCTTTAGAGAGAAGAGCATAAGGATTCAGCTTTCCAGAGTAGATTATCCAATGTGGAAAGATACTTGACACTTTAGAGGAGAGTGTCCAAGCACCAAGTACAATCAGAGTTTCATCGTTTCTGGATGGACCATAGAGAATAAGAGTTGCCTTTCAGCATCTACCCTATGCAATCACAGTGGGGGAAGGCCATGGACACCAATAAAGAGCATACTGCCACTGATTTTTGTTTTGTTCTTCCTCTGTGGCAGTCTCAAGACTGATGGCAACCTCTGCAGTCACCAAGCCTGTATCTCACACGGACAGAGAACACACAGAGCAAAGATCAGTTCTGATAAAATTAGGGAAGGCACTTCCTACATTCCTGAAACAGCAAAAGAGATCTGCTTTCTTGGGGCTGTAGCCCCTGCACAGCACATCAGCTGCATGCTAAATAGGTTGGTTTTCCAGGACCAACAAACTGACACTCTTGGGTGCTTCAGCAGAAAGATCAACATACCTGTCTGATGGAAATTAAAGGAAAAAAATTCCTATAGATTTCAGTGGTTTGAGATGACTGTCTTTATTGAAACCTTAACTTCAATATACCCTTAACTGGTAGCATGTTTGAAATAATTGAACAAGACAATCCTGAATAACTCATCAGTACCTCTATTATTCTTTCCAGAGCTACACAGCAGCTATTTACTCAATATGATTTGTTTTAATTTTTTTATTCAGCATGTTTTATGCATTAGTATCAGAAAATCCTGTCTTTCTCTTGGCAAATGTTACTGCAAGTTGTCTAGCAGGAAGGTGGATTATGTATATTTATTTATTCAGAATGTAATTTGCATAAATGAAAAATGGAAATAGAGCATCTTTTTTTCTGAATTAGAGCCTTTTTTTTTCCTTCAAGGTGAAACAAAAAATGCGTGTAGTACACTCGTTCAGATTTCCAGATTTTTTTGTGTGTGGAACTATTGCCAATTTTGATGCCTAGGCCCATTTTCTTCAACTTCGACATTTTAATGTCTGAAAGCATATTCTGAGAATAAGATTAAGAAGAGGAAATAGAACATTTTGCTTATAAGCAATTAAATTATAATATATATATTATAATTATATATAATTGCTTATAAGCAGTTAAAGGTGTCCTGTTGAAAAAAATCTTAGAGCCATGGTAAGGATTTTAGATACACTGGGTAAACTGTTGGTTTGGAGGTCTGCATGGTTCCAGGTTACCATACCATTCTCTATTCCGAGAAACCCTATGCTGCAAAATAAATTGGCACTGTATGTATTTGATCCAGCTGGCCTCATCAATATCATGTGAAGTCTGTGTGCACAGACCTACATCTACTGACCCACCAGCCCGACCAGTGGTGCCTACAAAGCTTGTCTGGATGGGAGACGGACTGTCTTATGGGCCAGGCTAATAGATATGCAGGAATGCACCTAATTCCTGGGGGAAAAAAGAAAAAACCAACAACATAGGAAAGGTTATTTCTGTTGTTACATTTCAGAATGTGTGAATTACTGTGCAGCGCAGAATATCTGTCCTCTGTTATGCAGCATATTGGGCAGGCCAAGCACTGGTTAATGCATCCTGGGGATCCCTTCAGAGATAGTGTTCTCTGTCTCAGGATAGTGCTGCATTTCATGCTCTAGTTTTTTGGGTTAAATTGAAATGAAAAGCATATCCTACATTCAGTGCATCTGGAGGTTAGGAACAGATTGCCCTGTTTCTTTCGATAGCTCTGTGCTGCGCTGGACCCATGGCATTATTCCTGAGGTCAGTGCATTTGGTTTGCTACTATTTATTTATTCAAGTCTGCAGAGGTCCTCTTGTTCTCTGCAGCTGCTCCATCATTCACCAGCACCTCCTGGTAGCCCACCCTGCTCCCACAGCCCATCCCTTCTCACAGTTGACCCTCATGGAGGTCAGGATGCGATTAGGTGGCTGGAGATCATAAGGAATATTAATCACAAGGAACACTTGGATGTTGCTTTACAGACTTCCTTATGTGAAATACACTGTGGCAAGCTATCAGGTTACCGGTGGCTAAAACAGAAACAGTTCTCTCTTTACCCTTGACAGTCAAGAGAAGGTTTGATTTATTTTCTCATTTTCACTTGATCTAAAGGCAGCTGGGCAGTATTGCTACAAAGCTCTAGCTGTGTGTCACTGTAATAGGGGCAATGTGCTTGTTCACTTCTGCTCTCTTCCTCTGTCTAATTGTTCTATTGTCTTTCTGTTTTCTCTCCACATTTGGGCTGACAAAATGTCTCCTTGGGTTTAGCCCTCTAGCCAAAACTTAGCGGGCTCCTAATCAAGAACTAACACCACCAGCAGGCTATTTCCTGCCTTTGTTTACCATTCCTGGTATCATCTTTCTTCTCCTCTCAGTCTATCATTGCAAATTTTCAGCATTATTTTCCTTTGACTCTTCCCCTGGATAGGGTGCAGGAAGTTTCCTAAATATTATTTCTCTTTCATTTTCTGGCCACTCGATCTCTGGCCTCCCAGCTCTGCGTCCTGGAAGAGTAGCAAATGCATTCAGAACCAGATTTTACAAAGCCAAGTAATCCTGGGATAACTGAATATTCCACATATCAGCAGAATGTTTATTGCTGAACCTCGAAGCAAATTGTATAGATGTTTTGAACATGTAAGATAATCACAGCGTAATTCATCATTAGGTACCATTCACCATGACTTGCATTTCCATGCAACTATCAGGACTATCAGGGTACAATTCAGTTGCCTAAAAAAAGGTTTCTAAGGTAGGTTGAGATGCCCTAAAACACAGGGCTACCTGATGTAATTTGGGAGACCCTGGCCCTTCCCAACTGCAGCTGATCATGGGACAAAATACCCCCGAGTTTCTAAAATGGAATCAGTTGCCTATGTTTAGGTGACTGAATTGCACTCCTACCATATCTTGGAATAACTGTGTTTAGTGTTTTAGTGTCTTTTTCATGTTACTGCATAACTGCTTTCATTTATTTCTGCCACATCTACCCAGAGAATACTACACTGTGATAACCTCAACATGAGATATTCACTTGATAGGTTAGTATGGCTCTTTAGGAGTCAGGTGCACAGACTTATCCATCTCAAACGTGCTTCTACCTTTACGTATCTAGATAGTGGCTAAGGTGGGGTCACAATGAAGCTCAACCCAAATAAAATCAATGTTGTAGCCTGGAAATAATAATTAAGCATTATTTCTGATGTTCTGATAGGGAAGCAGGGCTTTTCATTAGCATTCCTGGCAAAGTGCAGGACTTACTGATACTTAGAGTATTTCAAGAGCAGGAGTCAGGCCACTGAACTTGAGGCCACCCTCACCGTAGGGAGCTTACTCAGACAATCCCTCTGTCCTCTCAGTTCAGAAAAGAGAAAAATTAGGCTCTTCAAGGTGGAGATTCAGAGCACCTGGCAAAAGTATCAGCCCTGAAATGTAATTTGAAGGGACCTGTCTCACCTCTGACTATGCTAGGAGGACTTGCTCCATAATTATGTATGAAGACTCAGGGGATGGAAATAATCTCTTACAAGTCCATGTAACAGCAGTTACCCTTGTTGGCCACATTTCTCTGGCAAAGTTCCTCCAGGGACAGTTTTATCCTTAAATGTATCTGTTTAGCTTGCTTAACAGCTCAGCAATGCCCCCAGGAGCTTCCCCGGTGTGTCTGGTGGGAGCTGGCAGTAGCAGTTAGGTGTCACTCAGAGCTTGCTGCTGGTGTTGGCTTTTCCGTGCCGGCAGGCAGAGCGTTCTTACTGCCCTTCCACTCCCTTGGGGCCTGCTTGTCACCAGCCCTGGCTGCTGTTCAGCTGTTCTGCAGTGTCACAGGCAACACAGCCTCAGCTCAGGGAATTTCACTTAATTTAATTTACACAACCTTTTAATTACTGATTTGTGACATGAGAGGGGGAAAAAGAAAATATATACTATTGAACAAACACTCAGGGAAACACCTTTTCTTACCTTTCTTCAGGCTCTCCTTCAGTCAGACACTTCTCTCTCCTTTCTCACCACAGCTCACTTTGTTTTCACTGCAATTCACTGCTTGCCCTCCACTGTTCCTTGCTTCTTACTGCTCCTGTGCCCCAGTGTGGCTCATCCAAGGCCTGTGAAGAAGTGTTGGCTGTTGGTTTACTTCCTAGGCTTGCATACACATCTTCATTGCAAACATATCAGGAGAAAGAGATGGCAGAATTTTATCACATAGATTTATCCAGTGAATGAAATTCAGGTGTCTAAGGCATGTTTTAATGCTGCAGCCATGGAAGGAGCTCCTGGGAGGTACAACACAGGTGCCAGCAGTGCAGGCCCAGCACAATGCATGAGCAGGACCACCACACTGGCCACCCCAGCTCCTGCTCTGCCAGCTGCTGCACAGTCAGAAGGGCAGCAAGGCCACCCTGGCTGGAAAAGTAGAGTAGCTCCTGTGGCGTGACCCAAAGCATTACTTTTTATATGCAGAAACACAGAGCCCCTAAGCTTCTCCTCATCCATCCTGCAAAGCAGAGGATACCTTCTTCCCCAGAGCTGCTGTTAACCTGTAATGTCTTCTTCAGCAAGAATAGAGGTTTTGATGAATCATCTAGTGGTTTACCACAGAAATTAATGGAGATATGCGGTGCCACTAGCAGAGGTGGCAATTAATTTCTTTCTAAACAAGGATACTCTTGGGAGCTTAATTGGTCTTTTTTTTTTGTCTTAGATTACTAAGTGAAGTAGATGCAGTATATGACAAATCAGAGCCACAAGGAACAATTCAGGCAAGTCCTGGTCTTAATTTGTCTCATCCAACTCATGAGTACAGCAGCCCAGGGAAGACTCTGGGCTGTTGTATGTACAACTATGAAAAACTGATAGTCCTTTTTGTTTCTGTTAGACAGTAATTTATTTTGAATTGTATTTTAAAGAAAACCCTAGAACACAAACTTTTAACTGTTCCTACCTTGCTTTCTTTACTTGCACATAAATCTTTTGTAGTTTTCTTAGCTCCATAGCAAATGCAGTAGCACCAGTGACAGCTGGAATTCTTATAAAAACAGCATCAGAGTAAGTGCTGATTGTATGTCAAACCAAACTACAAACTGAATGGTTTTACAGAGTGTATATATATATATAATCCTTTTGTCTATGTTGTATACATATACATAGGTTAATATATTTATTTGTACAGCACTTTTTGTACAGGTAAAGTATACAATTAAGCAGGCTCATATGAGAGTACAGTGATGCTAATTATTATTTTAATAGACAAAGTAAATTAAAAGTGGGTAGGGTCACCTACAGCAGTATATTACAACAAAAAAGATTTGAGTACATTGTTACTGAGGTTGGCTGAGAAAGAAAGTAAAAGATCAAAACTGATTGTCATGTGAAGGAGTGCATTAGGAAATAGCTCCCTCAGTTTTACTGTTTCTGGCTTGTATCTTTTGTAATACACAATAGAAGAGTCTTTTCTCTGATTTCCTTTTAAGCCTTTAGCACAATCAAAAGCTGGAGGTATTGTAAAGAAAATCTGCAAATAGCATGGAAATGTCTTGTGGTGACATTCTTGTTCAGGCTCTGGGCCTGCTTTTTGAAAGATTCCGAACACACAGAGATGCCAATGCTAAGCACTTCTGCAGGTCAGATCTTTGAGATCTGGAAGGTTTTTTTATAATCTTATTTTCATGTTCTTGCAAATCTAGATAGTCATTTTTTGCCCTGTGTAGTAGCACAAATTTTATTAAAACCATTGAGAACAGCTATCTATGACTTAAGTCAACTGTTTTGTGCTTACTGGTCAGATATATAACTTTGGTCACCAGAGAACATTTTCCCATCTTTCAGGAAACTGTTACTATACTTAAAGACAACAATAATTATTTTTTTAAAAAAGTCTCTGAAATGCTGGGAGTTTTAGATCCTCTCTATTGCATCATTCCACCTGACTATGGCACCATCTTCTCAAAAGTTCCTGCACATTAATGGCAAATGATTTATAGGCCATAGAAAAAGTCAGTATCTCAAAAAAATAGATTTTTGGTTTTGTGTTTCATTGCCTTGTCATCTGTAGGGAAAAGTCCATTTTTGCCATCGTGTTTTCACTCAAAAGTGGTTTGAGGTGGCTGCAGTCTGAAATATAACCAAAACAAAACAATAAGGTTTGAAATTGTATGTTCAATGTTTATGAAAGCTGTATGTAAGCCACAAGGAAAAATAAATTTGAATAATCACACACAGATCTGAGAGCGGCAACTGAAGCAATGGCTCCTCAATTCCCAAAAATGTGACTAAATATAGAATTTGATTTTCCCAACCAGTTATCACATGCATCGTTCATTGGCGCAGTGTAACTGAATACATCCAAATGCCCAGCTCTTCAGCTGTAAGAGTTTAAACCCAAAGCTAAAAAGAGAATTGAAAAAATAGATGTGCTTTTTAATGCTGAAAGAAAGAGGTTGACAGATCTCCCCTATGCTGTCAAATATTCAGAATTCCTAACTGAGTTATACAAGACTATTTAGAAACATCATATCTTTTCATGCTGTTAGTGACCCTGAGGGTTTCCAATATTTGCCAAGGACTTGTGACAGCTGCCTTTTGGGTATAATGGAAAACCACCTCCTCTTAAAAGCACAAAGCAACTAGCAATTGGCCTTTAGTTCTGCATGCAGCCAAACCTTGTGTACTGGAGCCCAGATTCTTTGAGGTATTACAGTGTGGGTTTCAGTCATCTTGTGTTCACAGAACAACCTCCATATTCCTCAAAATTTGGGCCACAGTCCTGACAATCCTTTAGCAGTACTGGTTTTATACCTCTTCTTGCGGCAATTCCATCTTCTCTGCATTTTCAATCACTTTCAGAAATGCCACTATAATATAGTAATTTTTCTCATATAAAGTACTGATTCAATTGACGGAGTCATATGGCCTACATTAATTATTTTAAACAGAACAAAAATCCAGTCTATTTGAGATGTGCATAAAAGCAAGCAAAAACTGTGAATACAGATTTGCTAAAACAATGTGGTTGGTCATCTTAATAATAAAATTTCATCTCCTTTTTAATATGTATATATTATTTGTAGATCGTATTCATTTATTCATGTGGTATTTCTGTGTGGTTTATACATATATTATATACACGATGCAGATGGTCCTTTGCAAATTTGCATGAACTTATTGAACAAGCACATCTTGAAACACTTACTGAATAGAAAATTTGAATTTTTTTTAAAGTTTAGATAATGAGCTTCAAATGATAAATTTTAATTTTCTTATATGGCTAGTACTACTTTATATTAAAGCTTCACTAAATGGGACAATTTTTCAGTGGAGTTTACTTAATGTTAATCTATTCATTTGAGGGTAAATGAAGAATTTAATGGTGAAATGATATAACTAGAATATAGTCTCAAGTGGTGTGTTAGGTTTATCAATCAGTGAAAATTGTGCACTTGAGTGTAAAAGCACGTGTTTATCCCTATGATTCTTGCTACCTCAGTTAATTGAAACCCTTTTTCCACCCTATTATCAATACTTGAAAAATAGCTCCAACCACATCTATTAACCAGTGTCTTAATAGACCCTTTATCAGCTTCATATAAATTGCACGTATTTCAGTAAAAAGCAATTTCACTAATATGAGGGTCAGTTCTAGGGCTCACTGGAGGTGTTCATTCCAGAGGTGTTAGGACGCAACTGGATGGATAGATAGAGATGGATAGAGCTGTGAGCTTGGTCTTCAATCCACTGAAACACTGTCCAAGGTTGGAGGTTCAATCTGATTAACACTCTCAGTCTTCATTAATTTTGACAAAAGCAAGGTATGCTCATGATGAAAATTAGTTAGACATGACCACTTCCACAGGGAAATCTAAATCAAACTAGTAATATGTGTTTTTAAATTTACTTTTAAAAAAACCCAAAAAACTTTAAACTTGAAACAGAAGAATACACCAACACTGACATGTCCTAAACAACTCTGAAATGAAAAGTTCTTGCTTTCAAAGCAACTTCTCAAATTTTCACATATTTCCTTTCTCCCATGGATACTTGAATTGAATGAAAAATAAATATAAATTTTCTGCTCAGTGTCTCCTGAGGTCATGGACAATTCAGCTGTGCTTTACTGTGCCTTAAATAAAATCTAAGTACTTCCATTTCACAAACCCAACATATAAACCACGTTTCTGAGCATGCTCCAACCTAATTTTGCTGAAGGAAGCTTCTTCCACTTTCCAGTCCTTCTGCTTTCCACACCTGCCTTGCTCTTCACATGCCCTTTTTGGTTCTCCTCTGTTGATTTTCATGCTCTGCCTTTCTTGGCCAATTGTCAACCTCATGAATCAACAGTAGAAGGAAAATGAAAACATCTACAAAACAGGAGGAAAAAATGGGATATGAGATGCTCAGCAGTGTCTAATCTAGTGCTACCTAAAACTTTCTAAAGGCTTCTCTAATCCTTAAAGGCATCTTGGAGCTTCAGATCCATGGGGTTTCACCTCTTCTGAGAGATTACCAACTACAACAGATACTGCTCTCCTTTTTGTGTCCAAGTTGTTTAATCAGTTCTGTCAGATGTGAGGATACAGGTAAAAGGCAATTATGCTGGATAATGCTTAGTTTTGGAGACATTCTTTCTCATGGTTAATTTGACTCCCAGTTCCTCAGAGAAGCTTGTTGCCATCACACAGAACAGAGCTTTACAGTGTTGAAGGGGTACACTGGATGAATAACTTTTTGTTTACTGATAGTTCTTTGTGTAGATCTGTCCCTATGTTCTCCATCCATGATCAGTGGAGCTTTGAGAATTAACATAATAAGGATCTATACTCAGTTCTATGGGGAAGTAATATACTGGAAGCATTTGCATTACAAGTGAGTAAATAGCTTTCCTTTTAGTCTTAAGGCACAGTTTCATGGGACCATATAGTATGTAGGAAGGCAGAGCTGTACTACATTTATCAAGCCATGCATAGTTTAGTGCTTGTGGCACAGCAATTCTTAGGCAGGAAAAAAAAGCCCGCATCACAGCCATCAGAGCAGAGCTATAGATCTGACCCAGGCCAGCATAGAGCTCAGTGCCATGCTAACAAACCTGATTTGTATACGGGAAATTAAGGCCTGAAGTTACAAAAAAGGGTACAACAAAGATCAGTGCTTTACCATATTTGAAAGCATATTGTTTTAATTGTCTAGACTTTAAAAAATTATACTACTGTAGGCAGACAGGGCAAAACCATAACTGAAAGCTATCACAAATACTCTTGTGCAGTGAAGAACTTCCTTTTACGGTGGGGTATTTCTTCACTGAAAGAAGATCATTGCCATAAAGAGCAGGTATTTATCAATTTTCAAAGGTCTTGGCCCATGAAAGCTAGTGTTAGATTTGGAATTTCTCTTTTGTTGCCAAGGTGACAAACACTTATAAATATACCACATCTTCTAATGTGCTTTTAACTTAGTATTTTTATGGCTTTTAAATCAGATACCATTAGCAAATATATTAGGTAATTTAGCTGAAAGACCATTTTCTACTAACACTTTTTGTTACATTTCCCCAGGTACTTCAGTAAATGTCTGTTGTGACATTGCAGTCCTGCCAGGCTTCTAGCATATAAGGATATGTAAGGTACATCTGGTAAGAATTAACATATTACCTTAGGGCTTTCTATTTTTTTGTATTGATAATTACAAATTGTTTAAAAGAAGACAAATACTAAGAATTGGAATCCTACAGTCCACTGACTTCAGAGGGTACTTCTTGAAGGTAATGACTGTGGGATTGACCAGAGGCTGTACTGTGTGTTGTTGTTTTTGGCTCCCGTCTCCTCTTTTCATAGCCTAGTAACGAGGCCGAAAGCACAGGGGAGACCATAACAGCTCCATAACTGGGCACTAACCTCTGAAAAGAAGAAGCAAGCAAATCAACAAAACCTGCATGGGTGTTTTCTTCTTTTTCATAGACTTGAAGGCCAGAGGAGACCTTTGCCATAACCTGGTGCGACACCCTGCAGAACACCAAGCCAGGAGCTCTCCTGCAGAAAGCTGCAGCCACACCGACAGCATCTTGGATAAAGCATGGTTTGAAGGAGGCTGGCTTGGAAACTGCTGCTGGTAGACGAGTTAGCAATGTGTGCAGGAGGCAGCTGTACCCTTCAGAAGGATCTTGGGAGCCATGGACAAATTACTTCCCTGTGGGCAGGTGCTGCAGGCACCAGCAGTGGAGCCATGAGAGAGCGGAGGCACCAGGGCTCAGGCTGCCTCACAAGCAAAGGCAGCCATGGTCTCTCTGACTGTGGAAGTTGTGTTTTCCTTGCTATAGCAAAACCACATCTGAATGCAGGGGCTGGGCTGTGCTCTGTTCCCAGGACCTCCATCTCATGCAAGGAGTCCCATCCTGCACCGAAGGACATCCTGGTTGGGAGTGCAACCCTGTGAGCAAGCAGGGAGGAAGAGGTGGGGTGCTGACAGAAAGAAGCAGTCATTTCAAAACACAATTTACTAAAAATTTTGACAAAGCTTGCCATCACTGAGGATTAAGCCAGTTCATAAACCAGTGAATAAGCTTCCTACAATAGCAGTGTATTAGATTGGGTGGAAAAGTCCAATGGAGAAGCATCCAGGAAACATCTTTCATGCCTGCATATTAAATTTAATCAGCCACCCCCATCTTTTAAGACTCGGCATTCATCTTCCGAAAAAAAGATGTTAGTCTCAAAGAAAAAGATGGAAAAAAACCCTCAGTCTGCTGTAACAGTTTTCTTGGCAAAGTGGGTGAGTCTTCAGGAGGAATGAATTGTGTGCGAGTCACAAAGAGCCACCCCGCGCCATAGACACTGGGCCTGTATATGTCGCCCTCGCCCCCAGCCCAGCACTGTCCCACTGGCCTCTTCATTCAGCACAGCTATCTGTCATGAAGAATTTAAGTTTCATATTTTCGTCTGTCAGTTGCGAAAAGGCCTGTCAGCTGAAGCTTACACTACCATTTGCTAAAAGGCCTATAGCCCACGCTGACAATACACTCTTATATTTGTGTTTCCAGGCTCCAGATAATCCCCTCACTTTCCTCCTCAGCAGTCCAGTTATGATGAGGCTTAAATTGCATATTTTGGGGGTTTTTAAATCCTGATTTTGCTGATAAATGCTATCAGCGGGAATGAAATGAAATACAGCACGGTTTAGCTCTTATTACCAGCATTTTGTGAAGGCTATAGAGACAGTATTCATATTAAACAGGTTAGCGTCTATAATGTCTATAGTCACAGGAACTAAATGTAGGAATGCTAATAATCAGCTTTTATCTACTTTGTCTGTTTGCCATCCCTGAATAAAACCCCCACCCATCCTTCAAACAGGATATTTCCCAGTTTGCTTCTTTAATTTGATTTGCAAAGGGAAATAAGATAACCAGCTCATTACAAATCCCCAGACAGTTGTTTTATGCTCTGAGATACTACCAAATTACTCATATAATGCCACAGAAGGAAGAAAGTGTCTAAATCCCCAAAGCACACTTTCAAACCCTAACACTTTTCCTGTAAGACTGTTGACAAAATTACCAAAATAAAAGAGCTATAGCAAAAAACTGGTCACCAACCCATCTCGATCTGGTATGTGTTTATGAGGGTAAGGAAGGGTACAAGGAATTGATCCTCACACCTGTAACTTTAGGACTACACAGATTTGATTCTCTCACCTAAAGAGAAACATAGCAATCTCATCTGAGGATTGTCAGGGGACACAGCACAGTAACCCAGGTTATACATCTGCTGTCTTTTCTCTAAGAAATTGATTTTCCAACTGTAATGCAACCACAAAGAAATCATATCTTTAATTCATTAAAGGTTTTTAAATTGCCTAATTGATTATGACTAAATTACATTTTCTGAAGAAATATGAGATTATGTCTATATGAAACAATTTTATGTTTTCCTCCTTAGGTGAAACCTAATTTTCCCCTGCAGTTCTAAAATATTCTAATATAATATAATAGTGCCAGAAGTATTTCTGTTTCATCACTTTATGTTGTCATTTGGAAACTAACTTCAGAACATGTTTTTCAGCCTGTGCTCTGAGACAGTTTGGAAGGAGAAGAGAGAGGAACTATGGTAGGGAAATCTGCAAGAAGCCCTATGAAAAGCAGCCTTATTGTTAGCAGGTTTCAGCCTGATCCACTTTTTCCCTGGAAAAGGTTTTCAGGTTTTCACATTAAAAAAAAAAAAATTGAGAGTTACTGACTTGGAATATCTTTGTCATGAGAAGTAAGGTGGGAAGTTGCTTAACCTCAAATGGCTTCTGTTCAGAAAATGAGAGCAACTACAAGGCAGTGTATAAAGTGACTCCCCTATGGACACGTTCCTGCACATGTTCACTCGATATTCCTGTGATTAAAACAACTTGTGTATGAAGATTTGAGCCTGTAAACATCCTTTTGGTCAGAAATTATTGTCATAATGCTACTCAAAAAGCTTGTAATACAGGACTTCCATAAATGTCCTAGCTGTTGGTGTCCAGCTGTCTTCTACAACAGCCAGATGTCTACAACAGCCAAAGAATTCTCCCAGTAGAGAAGAATTTTCCCACCTCTAAAACATTTTTTGCCCCTGCCATATCCTTTGGCTGCATTCCATCAATAGGTAAAGAGCAACCAAGAGAAACGAAGCTGAAAGGGAGTGCTGTCTCACATTTTTACTTTATTAATTTACTATATTAACATTTTATTATTATCATATAAATAAATAACAATAGCTGGCATAAAAGTATGTTAGTAGTATTATTAACACCAGCAATAATTATTAGACCTCAAAAAAACCCTATTTTTTCTGCAATGATAGTGAAATATTCCCGAGACAACAGCAATGGGGCATTGTCTGTTCAATCCCTGGTTCAAAGCAGCAAGTATACCCTGGCCTGGAATATTACCACACAACGACTTTCAGAAAAGACATGGTAATTAAGATAAATAGGAATCACTCTGAAAAGCAGGGAAAAAGGAAGCAGCGAAAGCTGGTGTAGTGTATAAATGGACTCTTGGTGCATGGAGTGTTGGAGGTCTCTGAGGAACTAATCTGTAATTTAAAGGATAGTGATTTGTGTTAGCTATTTTTTTGTCCAAAAGATTGAAATATCTGAGGAAAAGAGGTTTTGTCTTCCTGTGTGTTACCACATGGAGTATTTTGGATCTTACAATATTCTTACTGCTGTTACGAACAAGAATTCCCTTAGTATTGCATGTGTGTTGACTATCTTAACTTTTTTTAAAATGGAAAAGGCAAATATATTTTGTTTCAGGAAATTACTCCAGGAGCTATAGCAAGTGATTTGATTCCCTAAGCAATATAGACTTTTAATGTATGAGTTGCACAGTCTTGGGGTAAAAATTCAGAAAATAGTTTCACCCCACTGAAAAGCAGATTTGGCTCCTGAATTAACAGGAATTTCCCACCTATGCTAAGTGCCTTCTGTTTTCCTGCCTCCTGGTTCTTTTGTCTCTCAAGTTACTCATTAGGAGCAGGCTCACTGCCTCATTTAAAGAACAACAAATGGAGGAGGCAGATCAACATTTCTTTCTGAATTTCGTTTTACTTGCAGTTTGCAAACAGCTTTGGTTGAATCCAGGTTAGTGCTCTCCACAGGCACATACAAATCAATATGAGGGTGTCCAGTATATTTGTAGATGAAGAAAGGAGGGAGAATTGCTCTGATAGAACATGTTCTCTTTGCAAATTAGAAATACTGGCCTTTCTTACTACTTTAGATTGGGCAGTTCCCTAGTTGCTTTTAGAACTCTTAGTCCTAGATGCTAAGCAGCTGCTTTTAACTGCTTTAATTTTTCTGAGCAACTAAGGCCCTACACTCTGTAAAGACCCTCAGCACCTAACTCAGGATAATAAACTCATACAGGCAGCTGAATACTTAATCCCCAGGCACAGTAAATATTGCCTCACAAGTCTCTGTTAGATCCCAGCCAAACCTTTCTTCCTTTTCTGTTATTACAATTGCAATTGTTTCTTTTTTCTGCCCTCCAATATCTTCGAAAGGATTTGTTTGATTATTTGCTACATTTTTCTGGTTAAAGTTTGCAGCTGTGTTTGACTTGACACAGAGGCAGACGGCAGGAAAAATCCCTCTGGTCAGGTGCAGAGCTCAGAGTAGTGACAGGAGCTCTGTCAGTCAGCACTGTAATCCACTGGCACTGGCAAAGCAGCCACTGAGATGAAGGACCCTGTGCCCATCTCCTTGAAGGCAGCGGCCATGTTCCAGTCCTCTTGGTGGGAAACACTGGATGCAGCTCTCCAGGGCTTCTTGGGCTAAGCTGGTTGGACTCTGAGTCATTGCTCAGTTGGTCCTGGGATAAAAACAAGTACATCTTGTCCTGCCCTAATGCAAACACAGCAGCTTCCACCAGTCTTGGTGGTGAAGTTCTAACTTCTTTCTTATCTTATTCTTCTTCAAGCAAGATTCATGTTTGGTTCTTTGAGTGTTTTATTGACATGTCCATACCATTGCCAGAAACTTCAGGCTCCTTTATTTTTATTTTCTTGTTTGCTTCACAAGGGAATAAGAGAGCCACAGAACAGACATTTGAATAAGGATTATAGTGTTCAAACTTTTTATGGTGTGATAAAGTTATCATGGCCAGCTTTGGGCAGTCATCGCCCTTCTGACCCCTAGGGTTCATGTTGGTTTTGATCTGCATTGCAGTAATGAATGTTCTTTGTTTCCCTTACAAGCAGAATGGCACATGCCTCCAGAGACAGAAAGACCCCTAAGGAGTGACACAGTAGGACCTATGTGGGAAACAGTGGCAAGAACATTTGCCATATGCATTTTGTCCCACTGCTTGCCCTTATGCCGCTACCAGCAGCTGTGTGGTTCTGTTCAGGCCTGGCTGCAGGAAAATAGTTAAAAAACCCCAGTAGTGTTTCCTTGTTGAGATACATCATGGAGCTACTTGTCCCATCCTGAGAAACAAAGAAATGGGCCAAGAACAAATTACTCCTGTCCCCAGTTTTTCATCATCAGTTGATCCTGGATGTTAAATGGCATGGAAGGTTAAACTGTTTTGTTTTTTTTTTTCAGTCACCTGCAGCTGACAGAGCATAACACAGATGAAGGTACGTGAGTGCTGGGGAGCCAGAAAATTTCCATGTTACCACATTGTACTCCCACAAGATGTACTTCACAAGATGTACCAAGGTGGGGAAATTCAGAGACTCCAGCCAACAAAAAATGAAGAAGCGGACTTATTTCTCCCCCAGACAGAATGTTTATTATGTTTCTCTCACTTTATTCTTTGAATCAGTATTTCTTCACGGTTTTTATACTACCCATCTTTGTAAAAATCACAGCTTCCCACAATTCTACTGATTTCAGTGTGAGAGAATTGAAAGAGTGAGGGCGCAATTAATTACACTGTATGAAATAGTTAGATTTAACAGGAAGTTGTAAAGCTTTAGTTTTCTAAGTGTTTCTCAACTCTAGCATTAAGTGAAAGAAAGTGTAAAGCAATGGATGCTGGACTTTTAAAATGTCAAAGTAATTTTGGCTTATTCTGGCCTTTACATTTGCCACATTAAAGTAGCCTTGTTATTCTGTAAACTTTATAGACTCAGTGGGAATACAACACAGCATTTGCCAGGACCAGCTTTAAGGGTAGGCAAAGTAGGTAGCTGTCTACCCTAACATGTAGCTAGACGCAAAAGGAAAAGAAAGAAAAAAGAAAAAAAAAAAGCAAATGTTGCAAATATAAAACATTATTATTTGCCAGCAGTGTTTCCTGATCAAATTGTCCAGAGCGAGCAATATAATTCTTCAGGTATTTTATCAGAGAGTGAAGAAACCCATGGGGGAGGACATGAAAAAGTCTTTCTCTCACATTAAAGTCTGGCACCATCTCCTGCTGCTGTGCCATTTGAGGTGGCCTTTAGCAGCAGATGGGTAAGGAGGCTGATGGGAGCAGATCTGCTAACCCCACAGAGGGCAACACACCTAAACACGCCTACTGCTATGGAAAAACCTTGCCTCTACAAGCAAATACTTTTGGAATAACTTTAGAGGGTTTTTGTTCAAAATAAACTGCCTTGCAGCCATATGTAAAAGTTAGGGGGTTTTTTTGTTCTCGCTTTTAGTTTTAAACAGCCTGGTGTTTTATCCCACATCAACTGCAAATTGGGCTAAAGCAACTGTTCTGGGGTTTTTAACTGATTTCTTTTATCTTTGCAGTTACTACACTGGAGAGAAGCATTGTCATTTTAGGTTTCCAGCACCTGAACACTGCAATCCTGCAAGCTGGAGTCTTTTAAATGGAAAGCAAGACAAAAATGACAGTGGTACACAATGAAAGAATAACTTCTGGGACCAGATATTCAAGTCTCTTAGTTCTGGATCAAGCAAGCAAATTAAGGTAAAACCTGGAGGGACAAATATACTGCACAGATCAGCTTGGAAAGCATCCTTTTATAGAAACAAACGGGGAAGTAAAACAGTGCTTTAAAAGTGCATTAAGTATACTTTATTCCTCAGCTCCGAGTTAATTCAAGCAATAAACTTCACAGATTTCACACAAGTTAAAGCTTCCTACAGATCTCACAACTGAGTTCCCTACTGAACCTCAGGGGAAGCTTTTATAATGATAACTCCCTTCCCCCACCTCCAAGCTGACCTGGAAATGCTTAGAGAATTGTGCTTAGCAAAACTCCTGTCCTAAGACTTTTTATTATTATTACCTGTGTTTTTCTCTGAACCACATATCTACAAGAGAGGGGATTTCCCCTTGCAGCAATTAAAACCCAAATCTCACCTCTCCTTTCTTCCCCCTCAACAAGAAGTTAACCCCTGCTGAGCTCTTTCCCCCAAGGCATCTATAAAGCCTCACAGGTGAGCTTGCTGCAGTAAATTGAATCAGCACTGATCTTCCAACAGATAAACACCAATCTTTTATTCTAGCCACCTGGCTCTGGACTTATCAGACAAGAAAAAGGCTATGGTTTGAGTTAGGTGGATTTTCTTCTCTTATGCAATATTCTTCCTTTTGTATTTTCTTTCCTTTAGCAAGCACTCTTGTGAGCAAATGCATTTTGGAATATCTTCAAGCTGGGACTTTTCTTTCTGAAAAACTACATTCTGACACATTTTGTTGGAGGAAATTACCTTGCTTTCTGTATGCTCAGTCTCTTATAGCCTTTCAGTTTTGTCAGAACTCTTTTTTCACCAAGTCCTCGAAATACGTATGAGTTTGACACACCTTGACAGAAGTAATATGGAAATATTTTCATTAAATGTTTAATTGTAATTACACCTAGTTGTTATACCTTGGGGAAAATGAAAAGCTTTGTGTGGCTTTATAGGTAAGTTTGTCTTGTCTCCCTGTGGTTTTGACCATAAGAATGTAGAGTCAAGAATTGTAATAGTTCACTAAAATATTTTCTGTCCTAGATGTGCATGAATCATATAATTGTTTGCCTAATGAAACACTTAAGAATAACTAGAAGAAATGAAAGGCATTAAGGAGTCTAACAGGAGAAGGGGCCATTGCACCAAATTGCTTCGAATTTTTATGATTGTTCTCAAGTAGGCAGTAAAGTGGGAGGATGAGAAGACAATTCTCCAGTTCAATTTCTACCTCTTCATTCATTTCATGTTATAAGTAAGTGTTTTATAGGACTGATTTCAATTTATTCTCTGATCCTGGCAGAGGGTACTGGCTGATGCCTTTAAATTTCACCCTTCCCTCTTACCTTAGGTGCTTTCAGGAGAACACTATCAAATAATGTTGAGTCCTGTTTTCTTGAGTACTTTTCAGAAGTATTTCATAGCAAATACACTTATTTAAAATTTATAATATGGATTTTGGGCTGTGCTGCTACCCGCAATTTTTTTCTAAGCCTATGACAGGGGAAAGAATAAGGAATCTGTGTTTTAAGTCATTAAAATGTGTTCCTTTTTTCTACTGCTTTTTTACTTTCTTCATTCTAAAGGGAATGGTCTTTCTGCAAAAAAAAAAAGAAAAAACAAACTCAGAAACATTTATCGTCAGTCTCATGTGCAGTTTGGGTATTTCTACCAGATAGCAGCATAGATCTACTAGTTAGAATTCATCTTGGGTTAAATTCTGGGAAAGCCACAGGAGAACAAGCCATCTATTTAACTGGCATTTTGTATCTACAAGGGTGGTTCTGTTGCAAAAACCCAGGCAGGGTAAATATTCCTTGTGTTCAGAGGACTGCAATATTAACTGATCTGCTGCTGAATTTATAGTGGCTATCAGTGATTTACTGGTTTTATTGTGTTTCTTACCCATTATGATGTATTGAGGTGCATTGCTACGTGTGTTTGTTGAAATCTTTCTTCTCAAGAGCTGCATTTTGTGTTCAGTCACTGACTGTGAATTATTACCTGGAAATGTAATGTTAATTGTGTTGGGGACAATAGATGCCAGTATTTATTTACATAAATAAACACTCTTATTTTATGCATACAGCATTTTTTAAAAAGAAATTTTCTATTTTGTGGATTTTGAAGAGAAATACTTGCTTGGTGACTTACCTAGGAATAAATAATTTTTCTCTGTTACAATTCATGCAGAAAGAGAAAGATAGGCAGAGAAATAGCCATGTCATTTGTAACAAATGAGAATTAAAAGTAATTAGTGGAACAGGACAACTCAGAGGATTGGTAATAGAATCCAGATCCTTTTCTCCTCCAGGTGTTCAGGGGCTGGGTAATGAACATGTCATAAATACCTCCCTGGCGAGGTCACCAGTTTCAATGAGGTTTGTGTCAAGAGTGGCAGGAGGCGTTAGTGCATGAGCATTGGTCACTGGGAGAACGTGCACTGCTTCTATCTGTCACACAGGGATGAACACCGGTCTGTGTTGTTTGGGTCCACACCAGCCCCATCGCCACGGGCCCTGGCGTGGGCTGCAGCTGCCTGTGGCAGCTGTCCTGGGAGGACCTCATGGGCCATAGCACTTGCTGTGTTTGTTGTGTGACTTCTGCTGGGTGTTCTTTGCCTCATGTGGCTCTGTACAAAATGCAACAGCAAAGGATCCCTAGCAGGCTTACGTGCTGCAAGCAGCAAAGCGTGGCTTATTTTAGGCAGGAGATGTACACTAGGTGACTGTGCTAATTCTGGCATCACACTGTAATTCTCACAGCCTGTTTCCATGTAAAAATCATTACTTTAAGGAAATGCCACACTTGCTAACCTCAAACTGTACTCCTTCTGACTGTAGAGGAGCCAGGTTGGATCCCAGGTATGCCTTTTCTATTTGAGGGCAAAGCTGCTTACAGACTTCTTAGAACAAAGCAGAATCGTTCTTTAACTGAGAGTTTGTACTAACATCATTAGAAGTTTAGTTCTTGTTTTGGGCCTTTTGAAAGCAGCAAACAACTTGGTCAGAGGACCACGCTGAGCACTAAAGAGAATTAATTCCTTTTTTATATATATGGGAAATGTGGTCTATGCAGTTTCTTAGGACTCCTCAGAGCTGTGAAGGAAAGCTAATGCTTAGAGCTTAGCTTGCATATACCTTTAAGTATTTCTAATTGAAAAACACAAAGCATTGTTTTCTCTTGGAGAATCAGTTCCCACTTTGGATTTAGGAAAGAATGCAGCACTGAGATAATCTCACTTTTCCCATCATCATCCTTTCATTCTTTTTCACTTCCCTCTCTCCCCAGACACAAGGTGACATATCCAAGTACTTGTCCTTCAACGGGTTCTTCAGCAAGCAGCAGAGCAGAAAGCCCTAAAATCTATTCATTCGTAATCTGTCATTCTTAAAGTATTAAGGACAATTGACGTCACATGTCTCAGGCAATTAGAATAGTCAGCCTTTGCTCCACGTTTTTTAAGTAAGTGTCTCAAACTCTTAATCAGTACATTTATTGATGTCTTTCAACATATCTGTTTCTTGTCAAGTGTGTGTTAGATTTGAAAAAAACCTTGCATACTGAATTGTGAATTATATTCACATATTGCATGTGAATTATATTAAAACGCTCTTTCTATTGCTTTTGTAATCAAACAAAATATATTAGTGACAACATGGTATTTTCCACATTCAGAGTAATCAATCTCTTTTTTAATATGAAAAACTGCTCAAAAGCAAATTAATAAACATAAATGTCAGGAGTTACATTTACACAAATGTTTTAGTACTTGTTTTCTCAAGTTTATATTTCCACATCAAGCAATATTAACTATGATAATAGCTAATACCACTTTACAAGCTGTAAGGGGCTCATAAAAAAAGGTTGTTGGATTTCTTCAGCTGTTACTGATCTTAGCAAGAAAATGCAGCCATTCTTCGCCCCAGAAACCCAAGTCCTAACTTCAACCACTAACACATGTTTATGTGATTTTTGTTAGCTACAGGTTCATTTTGTTAGCTACAGGAGATCTTTAGGACAGGTACACCAAAGTTCAGTGCCCTCTTGCAGAACAATCTTTAGGGGTTGCTAGGATATTGCCATTATTGTATAGCTATGACTATAGGGGCTTATCACAAATAGGTTTTTAGGGTTCACTGTCACATTCTTCATTTCAGCTGTCCTAGTCAAGACACTCTTCCCCAGCATCCCTTTAGCAAGGAACAGGCAAGTCTTTCAACCACTGGTACTATTGTTTTGGTCCCTCAGTGTTTTAGAGCAGAGGTTACTCAAACCGTCCTGCAAATGTGTCTCAGTCTGACTTCGTGTAAAGGACAGAAGGGGAAAAAAACAATTTGGAGTGGGTTTGGATATGAAGGCAGAGTGAGGAAGCAGTTTGGGCAGAAGGAGACTCATGTCTTTCTTTGCTGCAGTTTTCTCCTGTTAGCCACAGCACACCAAAAGCAGGAAATTGTTTCCACAGCAGAGATTATGTATGAAGAACTAGAGTGATGAAGTCAGAACAGTGCAAAGACTGAAGGTGGTCCTTCTGTCCCTTTGCTGGTGTTTGACCTCGTACTCCCCACTGTCTGAGACTTTCTGCCTTGTAGGGTGTGGTACATTTGTGGTCCTGTTCAGGGACTCGTTTGAACTCTTAAACTGAGAATCTTGTCTTTTGGTTTGGGGTTTTTTAGTTGGGCAATAAATAATTAACAAAGGATGGAGAGGAGTATACTGTGGTAAGCTTAGAGATGGCTTGGTGCTGTCACCATCTCCTAGCTGTCTCCAAGCCATAGGATATTCCCAAACATCTTCCTGGGGAATAGGCATTGTAGACAGACTGGAAACCACATGTAGACACACACACACCTTAAATGGATATTGTGCAGACCTTTTGCAGATCCAGCTTGTTGGAAGAAACAGGGATGATCTCCGGCAGCTTTTGCTTTCGCTGGCTCTCTCTCTCGTACATCTTTAGTTGTGCAGGTTGCAGCAACAACAAAAACAGGAGAGAAACTTGGGCAGGTGGGCTATAATCCATCCTGAGCCCCAGCGCAGCCCCTGGTCCCCCAGGAAAGCCACTTGCTCATTATAAAATAGCTCTTTATACCTAGGGGCTGGATACATGATTTGCTAGAGAAGATACAAAGGAGAATATTTGAGGTGTACTTATCAGGAGTTCCCTTTTTCATAAATTTTTCCTCTCTTTTCTTCATCTAATTTCTCTCGGGGACTTGGAGTAAGTTGAAGCAGGACTGTGAGGATGGGGGAAGAAAGAACTCCCTACTGAGGAATCTGTGCACACTGGGTATGCAAGACAAAATACAGTGCAGACTTCAAACGAACGCCAGTATCACCGAAGAGTGGAAGAGTCATGGGGTGTAAGGCAGCTGGCAGTGTCCTGATGCTGTAAGCGCTTGCTGTTTCAAAACATGTGTATATTTGAGTCCCTCTTTGTTCAGATGAATAACTTGATTACAGACAGGTGTTAGGTCTGTCCAAGTAGCACAGCATTGCTTTTTATTTTCTGTGGTAATGACAGCTCTCCAGATCCAAAAAGCAAAACAAAGTTCTCCTGTGGATGGTTATCTCTATCAGCCAAGGAGATATATCTCAGGACTACAGGATGTTGAGTACCAAAGTGATTCTGAGTTGTTAACCTCAGTGGCTATTTGTTCATAATGGATGAATTCTCTGATTCACCTTACTTCTTCTTTTCCTAAGAAAGCATTTCTTTGAGATGACACAGTCTGCTTTCCTTAAGAAATTAATTGGATCTGCACATGCATAGTTTCTCCTTTTTGTAATACATTACTCAACATGGAATAATTAGGAATGTAAAGAATGCATTGAGAAGCGAAGGACAATGCTTGCCTCCCACTAAATAATTTCTCCCTCTTAAAAGGATTCATTTCCTGATTACTGAATTTTAAACATAATATTTAACCTTCACCTTCTTTAGTTTGCATGCACATTAAGTAAGCCTGATAATTAAGGATTGTTGCTCCATTTTGAAAATATGGGGCCCCCATATTCTGAAAACCATTACTTTTACAAATTATCTCAGTGGAATAAGTAATGTAAAAATAGCTGTAATTTTACTATACAGATGATTGGATTTAGAATATTACCTTCATTCGTTTCATTGGAAAGTACTTACTTGCATCCCTCTGTTTTGAGAGTATTTTATGTATTTAAGGTATCTAAACATACCCACAGTGATGCATGGCTATGCTTATTACTCTGCTAGTTCACCAAGAGCCACCCACTTCAGCTGAGCTGGAAATTCAAAATCTTCCCATAGGAGAGGCTAATTGAGTTGCACTTTTGTTGTTTATGGTGTCACCAAACCCCTTGACACAATTCTAGCTCTCTGTTGAATGGATGTTAATCTATTCTTACCCTAACTGTTGGCTTAATGTTGACATAACATCTATCTATACTTCTCTTTCCCAAGAAGAGACTTTATAATTCAGTTGTGATGGTAAATATTGTATCAACTTGAGACTTCGTGACTCCATGGAAAAGCAGCATTTAAGTGAATTTTATATAGATTTCGGCTTTCTAAAACATAATACTTTATCAAGAAGAAAAATATTGATATTGGCTCCATTCAAACTTTTATTTCAGGATTGGAACAAAAGAAACTAGGTTTCATAAAAGTGTCCAGAACAATTTTGTTGTTTATTAAAAGCCATAAAATATATCTAGATTTGCTGTTACATTATGTATCTTAAGCTTTTTCGAGACTAAGGTTGTGCAGGCTGGAGGATCTCTCTTTCTTCAGTTACGTAGCCACAAAAATGAGTTATTCCATGCACTATATCTTGTCAGAATTCAGAATGATATTGCTGTGAATCCAAGAACTAGAAAGGGGACAAAGTGGAAGCCAGGGATAGAGTTAGGGCTTAGCTTTATCCCACTGTGACTCTGTGGGCTTAAGATTAGTAGCTCAAAGCTTTAGAGTATGAGATCCCCCTCAGGTAGGAGCTTTCCTATGTGGAATTTAGGAAGGAGATAGGATAGGAGTTTGAAACCTTCCTTCTTGATTAGGGAACTGGATGTGTTGAAAGTAAAAAAGGACACTGTACTCCACTCCTAGTCTAGAGGGCTCAGATTCTCCTCAGTGGAGCAACCAGGTGTAAGACTTTAGCTCATGATGGCAGCAAGCCAGTGAGGGCAATTGCTATCCTGACTTCACTCCTCATCCACTTTCAAGTGGTGGGTACCCCTGAAGTACAGACTAAAAGAATTTAAAGTGCCAGGTCTGAATCTGTGCTTTATTTGTCCCAGAACTAGATTTTTAGGCTAAACTACAGTACTGTCCCTCTGGCCATCCACAGATGGTGTGGTAAAAATTAGCAGCTTTATGGTATGTTACCATTCACGTTCTTGCTGGGGCAGATCCAGGTTGGATGTCTCGAAAGCACAAAGCACACTGGAGCTGTAGCCACAACAAATAATGAGTGGGTTGGTGTGAACATTTTTATCTGCAGTGTGTATTAATTGTTCTTTACTTCCTGACAGGAAAAGATGAGCACAGTTGAAAAGAGATGAATGTTAGGGGATGCCTGGGGAAATGTGGAGAGCTGAAAGGCAAGGCCTTGTGCTCTTAATAACTATTATAATAAATTAGCATATGCTACAAATAATGCATCAGAAAAAGGAAAAAAGAAGCTGTCTTGTAAAGCAGGACATAATTCCGCGACATGTCTACTGTCTCTAGATAAAGGTTTGAATGGTTTTCCCAGGAAGAAGCTTTATGCAAATGCATACTGTCATGTGAATCAGATTAAGGGAAGAAAGACTATTTATGCATGAAATCCAAACATGCTTCTAGGGAAAGGAGAGGAGAAATAAACCCTTTCTTTCACCTCAAACACAATATATGTGCAATGACTAAAAAGAAATGCATGTGTCACCTCTATTACTGACACTAAGTGATTTCCCACTAACAATTAGCATGAATCATAGTGATAAAAAAACAAGATGGAAAAGATCTATTAGAACCCCAGGTCCACCTCCCTTCAAGTGCAGGAATCTCCATGATGATATCTATATGAAGCAGTTCACTGCTCAATAGTTTGTATTTTCATCAGTGCCACTTCCTACAGGCATTTGCTAAGAACACTTTGCAACAACTACCACATCAGTTCTTCACACAAAAATAGAATTACATCAATTCTGCTCTTCCAGAACAATGTCCTTCTGGAAAGACTTTTGGTCCTAGGAGTACCTAGGAAGTAAAAATATATGTTACTGCTCTACAACTTTAAATACAATGGATTACCTTTGCTTTCGTGCACCACAGAAGATGGTTCTGTTCCTGTATTCAACAGCAGCACGGAAGGCAGGCAAGGAAGACGCTTGGCAACAGTGAAATAAAATAATGTAGCTGAAGCATTTTGGGTGACACCAACCTGGACTCTACAAAATGGGAAAGGTGCATATGAAGGTGTTTTTGGTTGACAGGTTTTAGGGAGTGTTTTTTGCCATGTTTACCCCCAAAGGAGGCTAAAACAACCTTAGGGTTCCTCCGACTGCTCCCATCTTGGAATGGCCCCCAAAATAATTTATTCCTGCTCCTTTTTGTCCCCCAGCTTGTCCCTTCTGCTGGACTGTGCAGGACTCAATGACACATCTGGCTGTGCTGCCTCTGCTCCTGTTGAGGGTCCCTCAAGTAGGGGGCATCTCTCAGTCAGCAGCAAAACATCAGGGCCATAGGCAATACTATGGCTCTTTGTAACCAGTAGGCCAAGCTTCAATATGAATTTTGGATCAAGTTTGGTACTAATTTCTTTTTTAATAGCAGAGATGTACCATTAAAAACAGAATTGTTTGGGAGTGCCTTTGAAGGCAGACAGCAATCCTGGAAGGTAACTCACATATGCAGCTTGGCTTGAAAATCAGGGCAAGTAGGTTCATTTCACTGCAACCTTGGCCATACCCAGGCTAAATGCTTATTTATCCGAATCTGTAGGTGTTTGCACTAGTGTGATTCTGTAGGCATATTCCATGCACTTGGAAACTGCCTGTCCAGACTGACTTTTCCGCACTAATTTGCATAGACAGTAATTTCTCATCCTGAGCATTTTGCATGAATCTGAGGTGTGAGGCTGTACAAGCTGTTGATCAAACCATCATTATGGTGCGATTCAGTTCCTACTAAAATTGACTGAAAAACTGTCCACTAATCCCAGAGGCTGCTGAGCAGACCCTGTGGAAGTAAAGGCTGCAAGTGAGTGAGATACAGGGCCAAATGATGTGTGGGAGGGTTTTTGTTTTTTTTTTAAAGGGGTGTTTTGGGTCTGTGGTGATTCTATGTTTGTGTCATCCTCCCACGTCCTTGCAGAGGTGGCAGCAGTCTTGTGCAGGAGCTGCTGCTGTCCCCAGAAAGGAAGAATGAAAGAAACCCCCTGCATGGGTAACATCAGCTCAAGTTTTGCTTAGATTCTCGTGGCTGACAGAGTTCGTATGTACGCAGCCTGGAACAAATGAAGAGGCTGATCAGATGATCCCAGGTAGATAGATTTTTAAAGGATACTGTTCTTCTGAAATGCGTCAATTTGCCCCATGTGAGCTAAAATAATTTAGACAGAATTGATCTGCTCATGTTTTTTCTGATTGCTTATAACGATTTTTCTGAATCACAATGACCTTTAAATATTACTTATAACAGCAGCTGTTATAAAATTTTCAGGCAGAAATTCAATTTACTTTTTATTTAAAATAGATAATGGGCATTTAAAAATAAGAGTTCCCAGGTCCTGGCACAAACCCAGTCATGGGTGTCCTGATATGTAATTCAGCGCAGATCATTTTAAAAACAAGAAGTTTGCTGAACAAATATAAGCTTCCTGTAGCCCAGCATGTCTGTCCCTGCAGACCAATGAACTTCCCTGTGACTTAAGATATTTCTAATTCTGCTCTGGACTTTCTCCAGGAAATCAGTAATAATTACTAATTGTATTTTTGTAAGCTAAATGAAAGGATGCATTCTTTCTTGAAATTCTCCTTCAGCTTTTGCAATTAATTATGTTGCTCTTTTGTGTGATTAATCCTTGTCTTTGTATTACAACTTCACTTAATCAAATAGTACTGTGTAGCATGCCAAGGGTTCTTAAGTGTACAATATTTTCTCCTATTTTAGTGTCACTTTTTTCTTTTCTCTGCTACTCACATCTCTGCTAAACTTTTATCTGTGATGCTCTATTAAAGAACTAAGGAGTTCTAAAATCATCAGGGGAAATTTGCATGAGAATATTGCATCTTGGCAAAAAAAACCCTGCCATGTGTAGAGGTACAAACTGATTGTTACCAGTCCTTATATCACCAACACATACTAAGGCAGTTTTCTGTTAAAGCTATTTCAACAGAAGGTCAGTCAAAACGCCTAAATGACCTTAGGTTTTATTTTAAAACCTTTGCTATATGAAATATATTAAAAGAGGCTTACCTGACCACCTTAAATTATATATTAAAATTATCGCCTTGCAATATGCCCACACTGGAAATGTCAGGCAGACAGGAGCTGGTTTCGAGTGGTTTAGAGAAAGTCTTAAACGCTTAGATTGCTGTGCAATTTTGTGGCAAATCCAACTTCTTCCTTTGCAGCCAGGCAAAGTTTTTTCCATGGTGAAAGTGGAGCATGCCTGTCATTCCAGCATAGCAGGGCTGCAATATGGCCAGTATTAACTGTTCAAAAGTCAGGAGACTGGTTTACACAGAGCAAGGTTCTTACTTTAAACTAAATTATCTTCTCTTCCAGTTTCTTATTTTTGTAGGGTGCCCTGGGATCATATTTGCGAGGGCCCTTCTGTATTAAAATTAATAAAAAGCCAGACAAAATCAACTTCAGGGAAGGTGGCAACCTCATTGCTCCAGGACCTGGGGCCTTTAGAATAAGGTCTTATCAGCCTTGCAGTGGAAAAAGCCATACTGGTTGGAGCAGCAGAGGAAAGGTAGGTCCTTTTATCACCATAGTGGTGTCAGCGGGTAAAGGACGATCTGATTATCTATTCCCATGAAAATCCTCTCTGCCTTGAGCATGGCAGATGATGGTCCATTGAATTGCCCATTTGAAGCTCCACCGAGGTGAGCTGGGCTGGACCCCAGGACAGCATTAGCCGTTCGTTAGGAAAGCACTGAAGAAGCTGCTTACCTTTAATGATGGGATCACTCTCACAGGTTATTAAAGAAATAATAAGTGAAGGCAGTAACTGAAATGTTCTGTGTAACTGTAAGGGGTTAGTGAATAGATAAACTCAGTGTCATCACTGTAGGACAAGTCAAGCTTCTTGCTGATGAGTGCTATAGTAGATTCCTTTGTGAAGTTTTTTACACAGAGTGCCTAATTGCACAGAGAATGAGCAGGCAGAGAAAAAGAGAAAAAAAAGTAGAATTAGTATCTTCCATTAAGCATTTAATAAGTGATGAAAATTAGCTTTGAATATTCAGACAACTGACCTGCGTCAGAAGAGCAAGGAGATGCATGCTCACCTTGAGTGTAGTTGCAATCTCATGAAAATAAAATAAAATATATAAAAAGTATTATCAAGTTGTATGGCCCTGCTTGCATGAGTAATGTCAGGGATCTGCTTCTTGAACTGGGTCCTTTATGCAAATAATAAGTCACAAATGTGGTAAGGATTTATTTTATGTTCCTTCAAATAAAGATGGGTTGGCTGTATTCAGTATATTAAATCCTTCCTGCTGCTAAGCTTAAAGAAACTGATTCTCTTGTAACATATTTTGATTTGACTACTGTAGCTTCCAAGTGCTATAAAGCACTAGAGTAGTTTGCCTTGGCCTCACACCTAGTTACAGTAGTGCTAACTTTAAAATTGCTGAAGAAACCCACATCTGGAGTCAATTGAGTGAATTCTAACCAGCTTTGGTGGTAATATGCAAGTAATATTTCATCCTTGTGTGTATTTCACTCATCTTATAAAAAAGATGCCTCATTCCAAGACTCCTAGACATATTTCTTTGCTGTCTCATATATCAAGAGTATCAGACTAAGCAGACCGCTTAAAACTGGATATGTCCAAACACTCTTCTATCCTAAACAAGGGTGAATATTTTTGCCAACACTTCCATTTCCTGCAGTGGAAAAAAAAATATATAACCCCAAAGCCTTGGCCAGATTCTGCTTTCCTTGAAATGCATGGCAAATTTGTCAACAAAACACTCTCTGGCTCGGTAGTGAGGGGAGAAGTTTAACAGCTGGAATTAACCAGCAGGAATAATGTGAAGCAGGCTGAAGCTTTGTATTAGGTTTAGCCTAATGCTGGGGTTCAAGGCTGAGCTTGCGTTTTGATTCGCCTGTGCCAAAATCACGGAAACGACATCTAAAACCAGAACCAGAGAACAGCCCCTTTCAGCTCTGGATTTGGCCCAAAGCCAGACCAGGGCTGTGGGCATCAGTCCAGGAATCCAGCACTGAGACAACCACAGGCCCCAGATAGAATGGCTTGAAACTCCAGTTTTCTACTGTCAAAAATATTATCCTGGTGCACAGAAAGTTTATTTACAGAAATGTTGTAAATGTAATTAATTCCCATTTGCATGGACTCTGGTTCCCTGACTGTTTGCAGAGGGATGAACAGGCATATGGGAGACAGGCATTAAACTAAACAAGACCCCAGGTTGGTGGATTTTTTTGTGTTTTTTGGGTTTTTTTCTTTTAATCTGAAGGGACCACCACTGGTGCAAGGCTTGTTTCTTGTAGTGCTTTGAACAGCTATTAAAAGCAATTGTCATATTGGACAGGCTGTGAGTTGAAATCCTGAAGTACCATGCTATTGGTGCTCCCAACATTTGCCTCCTCCACCCCTCTCCAACATGAATTTAATGCAGGTGCAGACATAAGCCTAACATAAGGGAGCAATTTTCTGATTCATTCATGTAAGACCCTGAGGGAGAGTAGGAACAAGATGTACAAAGGTAATGTGGCATTGTTAAAAAATTAACTTTGCTTCCATTTCATGGAGCCACAGTGCTGTGTTGCTTAGTTACGTGGATCAGGAATTTAACTGTAAACAAGATATTTCACTCTTCGGTCCCTAGGGTTTTCAGCTCCATTTGAAAAGCAGCTAGAAATGAGCATCTTTTTGCCAAATCCCTGAATTGCTTCTTGCCATTACTTGTACCTTTGTGACTGCTGCTGCTGTTCCAGCAGTGCTGAGAGGTGGAGGTGGCGGTGTCTGTGCTAGCGTGACCACTGCCGGGCTACAGCCACACTCCGCTCTGAATGCTGCACTTGTTCAGAGACGAGACAGACTGCTTATGACTTCTGTTTTGGTTTTTGTTTGTACAAATCCTGGCTGCACGAGTTCCAAGCATCAGGAGTTTACCAGCTGGACTATGCAGTTATTCAAGCCACTGCAAGTGGAAAAAGAGTTAATTATGCCAGTATATTGTTACATCACTGGTGGAAATTTTGTTTTTGCCCTCAGGATCTCCACTGCTGTGTCTGCTCAGAACTGTTAGATATGACAAGGTCACTCACCCTGCTTTAGTAACAATGACTACTAACAAATTTGAATGTTGCAGGCATTGTCATTGCTTAACAGGGTCATCCCTGTAAGCACAAGCATTGCCTATGCCTTGTACCCAGCAAACCTCGCAGTGTTAAGTTACACTGTGTTATGCTGGAATCTGTTTATAAAAATGCAGTGACACACAGCCTCTCTATTTACACTCTAAACAAGATTAGGCAACTAACAAATACAGAAAAGGTGGGGAGACATAAGCAGTGAAAAGACATTAAGAAGTAGGTCTGAAGATATGAACAAAATACTCTAATTGATAAGGTAAACTTTCAAAGTATTTTTCTCCTTCCTTTTGCTTCTGGCTCTGCAGATGGCTGGGGAGAATCTGTCTTTTACAACACCATGTATTGAAGCAACATGTACTTTTGAAGTTTAGTCACCCACTAATTACTAGTCTTTCATTAACAGCACAGACATAAATGATGCAGCACTTGCTTATATCCAGTAATCTCTATTGTTGAGGATTAAAAAAAATAAATCATTATCTACATGCTTGTTAAGCATTCTAAGACTGCTTATGTAAACTCCCTTGCCCATATTTTGGCTCACACAGATGGTTGAGGTAGGTCAGCTGATATTTTTTATTTTAAAGAGAGAGCTAATCGCCTAAATGTCAGACATGCTGAGTATTGCTTGTCTTGAAGAGATTGGGAATGTAATGTGGGCACAGTTCATCCTAACTGTGGGTTGCTATTAGCGATTTCTTGTCTGGCTACCAGTTTGTACAAACAGCATCATCACAGCTGGGAGAAACCTCTGGGGTGGCAATGGCCATGCAGGTCTCTCAAATCTCATGTTATTTAGGAACAGTTTTGAGTTTCTCCACCAAGAGTACTCTTCAAGGGAATATCTGAAGGCTGAGGCAAATGTTAATAAGCAATGCACTTGTTTAGTTAAGGTTTCAGCCTTGACCTCCATCTTTAAGCCCTTGTTTGTTATTAATCACGTGCTTCCTGAATCAAAGAGAATATTTTTGGAGAGGGAAAATTGTTCTGGGACTGGAGCATTATACACCAAACAGTCTTGCCCAGATGACAAATAGCCTTTGCATGATAGCCAAGGTTCATCCAGCTGCTCGGCCCCGTACCAAGTGATTGATGGTGTTGATGTTCTAAATAGGCTTAAGATATGCCAAATATCAGGGCTGTAACAAAGTCCTTCAGATATATACTGTAAATAGGCCAGAAGGACTGTTCCCAGCATATGGCAAATCTGAGAGCAATGTCAGGATTATAAGTAACCTCGCAGGGTTTGTCTGGTTTCTTTCGAAGTTAGACAAAAACAGTTTTCTGTGCTGGAATGAGCAGGGTCATGCGAGGTCTGCGCGAAGCTTCCGATTACCACCGATTTTCTCTGTAACTGGACACCCTTTGGAGTTATAACAACATTTGATTTCTTAGCAGAGATCAATAAACTGTTTTTCTACCACAGTTCTGAGGAGGAAAGAAGAATAGGATGTGCTCAGAAGTTGCTGTCAGGAGTTTTTTATGTCTTAAAGGAATGGTAAATTCGCACTTGAATAGTTTTATCTTGATAGCACAACAGTACTGGTTCTTTCTACTAATCCACAAAGGGCTGTTCATTGATATCCTACAGAATCAAGCAGCTAAACCACAGAAGCAATGGTTTCCTTGATTATTCCTTTCCCCCAGAGAAATTTCCTTTATTTTGTATTTTCCCTCTGCTTCACAGTAAATGGCCTGAGCGAGGCTGTATGCCTGCTAGGCAGGGAGCAGAAGCAGTTTTGGAAGTGCTAGGATACTGGAGGACAAGCTGTTCTCTGCTCCTGCTACAGGACCAGCAGAGGTTATAGTTAAGGGTGGTAAGGTTTCTCTCTGCTTGGTCATTCAGAGGTGATAGCTGTGTTAGACTAACCTCTCCCTGACAGGGTTTCAGACACCAGCTACAGGACACTGGTTGTTTTAATCCCCTGCTTTGCTTTTCACATCTTCATCTGCCACCCTGGTATTTCCATTGGGAAATGTGTATTCCTGACCCAGGAAACTCTCCAAGCAATGCCATAATCTTGCTTTCCAAGTGATTAACCCATCTTGGTTTTGAGAGTGCATTTGAATGTTTTTCTAGGAATGACAGAGAGGAAACCATCTTTTGTGAAAAGGCCTCTGTGATGTAGGGTATTTCCTGGATAAAACAGTTTCCTCAGTAATTGGAATATGAGTCAGACTCACACATGCAAAGCCAATTTCTGTACTGAGTCACTCCAGTTTGGGGCCAGCAGTTTTCTACTGGATGCTGCCTTGAGAAGTGTCCAAGACAGCCTCTTCATTGCACCAGACCTGTGCAAATTGGCCAGGAAGTAGGATGAACTGGCTGCAGGGCAATCAGATTTAGCCAGACCATACCAGTAAATTCAGGATCAGCTATGCTCTGAAGCACCAGCTGAGCAACAGAGAATGGCATTTTGTAATGAACAGCTCAGTTTGGGGCCACTACATGGAGCAATTGGCCCATGTTGCTTTTTCACTAGGCTTGGCTATAACCAGTTTTTTAAGTATCAGGGGTTTCAAAGTTCTCTTTTCTGTCATCTCCACAGGTTGGCTGGAATCAGCTGAAATCCCAGAATCATGTATCTTTATTTATTGCCGACTCACTCCTTGTTGGCAGTTAGCATGTTGCCTAAGGAGCCAACAGGCTGTCAGGGGTGATTAGCAATTAAAATGTACACCATTCAGGGCTCTGTGGTGCCTCAAGTAATTTTGTTTGCATCCAGCCTGGAAGCAGAACAACAAGCCCTGTTTTAATTCACATTGTAATATAACTGTAAGCCTGTGCGTGGATGTTCTTATCTCTGAGTGCTCCATTTCAATAGAGCTCAAACTCATTCAAAGTCACTCAAGTTAAATCAATAGCGAGAGCTCAGGGAATGAATGGAAAATGAATAATCACACAATTACCTTCAACTAATTCAATATCTAAACGAAACCAGAACTGGCTTTTCCAATGAATTCCTGTGCATAAGTAGCCCTCAGTGTGACACATCAAATGCAGCTCTAAGAGTAAAGCTGGACATGGTCATACTCTTGACTTTCATGTCATCTGGAGTTGGGAACATCAAGGTCTTCACAGAGCACCATAGATACGTAGTCTGACCTGCACAGCACAATTCATCAAACATTACTGAATAATTTGGGCAGGGGGCCTTTAGCTGCTACTTGAATTATAGCCCACATTTCAGAAAGACAATCATGGCTTAAAGGCTACAGATCATTGAGACTCTATCCCCTTCCTATCTGACCTGATCTGAAGGTTAGTTATGCTTCTTAAAAGAAATCCTTCTTCTGTTCTGTAGCCTTTTCTCCAAGTTGCATGTATATCATCTGTAATGATAATGTGATATTCCTTACTCTTGCTGATTTTCAGTTGTTGGGCAAAATAAATCAGCATCCCTGACTTTGGCTGGACTGATACTACTAGCTAATTCCAGCTGGATATTCTGGTCCAATTAAAAACTTCACTAAAATTACGTTTGGGAGCAGGACAGCCTAAAAAGAAGGGTGATGATCTTGTTCTCCTTTTAGTCAACAACCAGGACACTCCTATGGGCTGAACTGAACTCAAGTTCAACTTTCATATCTGCTTGAGAGGTTACAACATGCCAGTCCCTGGCATGGCTGTGCTATAGTTGTGTTGTACTTCTAAGCAGGGGCTCCAGCACACCTTTCTGCTGATGCTGCTCTTTGCATGGGATCCTGCCATACCATTATCCAGAAGGAGTGGCAGGGTTAGGGTTAGGACATGTGTGCTGAGGCTGGTGGGGAGAACACTAATTCCCAAGGTGGAACACCTTACCTTAAGTGAAAAATTTAAATATAAACATAAAAAGTGGAACTATGCCAATAAAAAAAAATTGGCAGCTTCCTTTGTCTTGAGATGCTGGAGCCTGGCAGATGAGGAGATCTCCAGCTATTCCCCTAGAAAGGGGACTACTGAATCCTCTTCTCCACTGCAGCAGAAGATATTGGATGAAAAAAGTTGGCTCCT
Source organism: Empidonax traillii (assembly GCF_003031625.1). Classification (NCBI taxonomy): domain Eukaryota; kingdom Metazoa; phylum Chordata; class Aves; order Passeriformes; family Tyrannidae; genus Empidonax; species Empidonax traillii. The sequence goes on from NW_020955223.1 coordinate 1,078,572, forward strand.
TCTCACTTCTGCAATTTTAGTCTCATGTGCCTCTTTCAGAAGTGATCAAAGGGAATATTTCATGCTGACCAAAACAAAATGTTTTTTCTTTCATATAGAAGAATTGAAACATTTTAGAACATCATTTTAACTGCTCCTTAATTTTGGCTGCTAATTCACAGAACCAAAAATTATCTAATAACCCTGGATAATGCTGTCTTTCTAGGAATGACTTGTGAATAGGCTGTACACAAGGAATGGTATATTTGATGACGTGTCTTCCTTATATGGCCTTTACTGTACAGAAATAACAAGGGTTTTTTGGTACCTGTGGTTATGGAGGTGAAAAATTAATTTGACCTAAACTCAATCTCTGTTTCTACTATGACTTGCAAACATCATTATTAATTCACTGATCCTCCTGGAGCCTCCCTCAGTGATGGAAGAGCTGAAGACATGATGGAAATCTACAACAGTGCTAGAAAATAAGCCCTTTGCGTTTTGGTCCTGTGCCCTGACAACACTTTCTACTCTTACTCTTTGTAACAGGTTATGTTTTATAGGACTTTTATTATTGTAACAATCAAATTCTGTTACTTATTCTTCTGACCCTGTAGATTAATGAGATTAGTTGGTCCCTACCTTTCTTTCTTTATCTAGATACATTTTCTTACTCTCCTCAACTTTTCACCAGCCTGAACTTCCCTAGTCCCTTTGGCTTTTCCCACGTGGCAGGTTACACAGATGTCTCATTCTTGCTGCTCTCCTGAGCTCTCTTCTGGTCTCGGTGCTTCAGGAAGTTCAGTGCCCACCTCATCCTCTTCTTGCTATGAAGTGTTTGGACCTGTTCTCACTAAGGAGCAGATTCGAACTAGACTTTCAGAATTTAACAGCTGCACTAGGCCATTGAAATGACAAAGCTGGTTTTAGTTCTTGCAAATTTGCAAAATTTTTAAATGCACCTAGTGGAAGGTTGGCTTTGTATACCCCCTGCCTTTGCACATTTGATCTGCTCCGCTGCTTTGAGTCTCACGGTTACTTACAACTAGCTATTTGTATACTCAATGGGCTCCACTGTGTAAGGAAGCTGTTTAAAAATACATTTTAAAGAGATGTTTTCACTTCATGTGTTTTTTTGCCAGCAGTGTGGTTTTTAAAAATGTTTTTTAAGACCTGTGTAGCACACAACTATGAAGCTGTACCTCAAAAAGTGAGGCAGAGCCCTTCACTTGGTGATGGTGCTCAAGGGATCTGCTGTTGGAGCACATTGCAAGCCCTGTGCACTGCTTGAAGGCTTGGTGGGAGTTTTTCTTCCTTGTGTTGTAAATCTGACAGTGATAAGGTTGTGCAGAAGCAGGTGGGAAAGGTTACATAAAAATTGCTTCAATATGGCCCTTGCTACAACATTATCTGAATTGGCATGGATATTTAAAAGACAATTAACCATAATGATCTCACTCTGTTGTTTTCCTTTTGTTTCTACTTCTCCTAGAAGAAGAAAGAATTTGGTTTATCAACATAGTTCGGGTTGGAGTTTCTGCCTAGATGTCCTGTGTCTGATCCATCTCTCTACCGTATCTGTGTCTGCCCTGGGAAGGAGTGCTAAGGGCACTTGCAGAGATGAAAAGCTGCGTCAACTGAATTACTCCCATCTAATCCTGCTGTCTTGATTAATGTCTGCTACCCAAAAGAGGTAGCAGGTCAGCCAGGTCCAGCTTCAAGGGGAGCTGAGTGTGCCAGTTCACCCAGTTACTCAGCGGCTCCGATGTTACTGCAAAGCAGCCTGAGTGGAGATCCCACAGGTCAGGAAAGGGACTCAGCTGTGTGGGAGCAGTCTCCCAAAGGACGTTTGCCTGCTGCTGACAAAACAGTTGTGCAGGGAGGATGAAAATTATCAGACCTCAGACAACCATCAAGCCCTGAAAACATATTCACTATTGCTCAATCTACAAAGTAGCAAATGCATCACATTCTTAAAACGACAGTAAAATCTCATTTTACAAAATTTGTTCTCAAGCTGTGACAGAATCAAGATTGTTTTTATAAATGAACAGAGCTCTTTTCCCCTGTCCTATAAACTAAAAGAAACTTTCAGCTTGGCGCAATGTTTGTCAAGTTATAAAACAAAAGTAATCAGAGAAATATGTGGAATTCTTATGGAAATGAAGATAGAAGTTGCTAAAATTCTCAACAGCAGACCAGTATCTGTAAGTTTTATCCATAAGTACTTTGCATGTACTGCAGGAGTAATTGATGGCTTAGCCCCTCGTTTTCAAATGACATGCTAAAAGCAGGTTTTTGGCCACACGACAAGAATAGTTTCAGTTATTCAAATTAAATTTGCAAGAAATCTTTCTACTCTGTCATAAAATCTCTTTGCAAAATGCTGTGACAATGAATTCCTTAAAAGCAAGTACAAGTGGAGTAAGGTTTCCTGGGAGAGTTAATATCTGTTATTTGACCAACTGATTTATCCAAAGGCTTGTTTGGTTTTTTACAGTCAGATTTCTTGGTACACATTTGATTTGTATAAAATCTCAAAACAACATATCTATTCAAAATATTCATGATAAATTCAAAGGTTTTCAAATATTTTCTCAAGCTTGTAGAAATTTTAAAAAATTATAACCCTCAGTAGTTCCTGCTGAATTTTATGTGCCTCATGTTGAGTACAAATAGTTTTGTTCTTTTTTTGCCATTGGCTCCATTCAAACAAAATCTTCCAGTTTTGTGTTTGCTGTCCAAAAAACCTTTTAGTCTCCTTTTTCTCTGCCTTAAAATTTCAGAAGTATTAAATTCCACACATAAGAAAATTATCTTCATTCACTTCTATACAGTTTGCTACCAAAGATGTTTGGAAGGCAAAAACATTATAAATCCTAAAAATCATCTGAAAGGGAACAACCAATCGGTGTATGGAGCTTAATTTCTTTTTTTTTTTTTTAATAATAACTAAAAAAAAACCTCACACACTTCTTAAGCAAAAAAAAAAAAAAAAAAAGGGGGGACAAAAAATAAAGAAGCTGGAAGTGGCTGGAAAAGGATCTTCTGAGGAATTACTTTTTTACCCCACTAGCAAAATAGGTATGGAAAATGTAAGTATGCACAGCTGTGTTTATCCCAATGATTAGACGTTTTATTTCTCAGTGACCTCTCTGCATTGAGCTGGCAAGACACCTGGGTATGCTTAGAACTGTCTCATTCATACATTTACATTTCTTTAACTCAGACCTTTCTTTCTCCCTCTCTTGCCCTTTTCTTCTCTAAAACGACCACAGAAAAAAAAAGAAATGAGTTGAATCTGGTCCACTCCTTCCTGACTCTACATTCTTTGTGTTTGCAAGGTGTGCATTAAGACTTTACCCAATGCCTTTACACAATTTAAATGAGGGAATTGACAATATTTTAGCACTGAGCATAAAACTTTCTTTTTTTTCAGGGCCTTTTCAGGCTGAAGAGAGTCAAAGGATGGCTGCAGTGTCTCCTGTAATGTGACTGCACAAGTGTTATACCAGGAGGGCAATAGAAGCATCTCCTGTCCTCTACATCTGCACTTGCATTTTATTTATGCTAAGTATGTGTGCATGCATGATCTGAGCTCTCCTTGCAGTAGTTCCTGACAACTCTGGTTGATATTGATGGATGGTTAGAGGATATGGAGAGGTTTGACAACAAAACAAGAAGGTCAGCACAGAAATCTTGCAGTCCAGACTGTATTACTGATGTTCTGATGTGAGACACAGAGGGCCTAAAGGGTTTCCTCACTGTCATCAAAGTTTTGTACAGAAATTCTCTCATAGGTCTTCTTAGTCTTAATCCAATGCCCTACCTGCTACTTTAACCTACCTCTGCAAGTATGCATCAGGCTGGGAAGCAGAGCTTCCATATTTGTTTCTCTTCTATTGCCATTGAAAGCAGAATCAGAATTTCCAGCAATTGAAAATTGCCAGATAAATTCAAGGCTATTTCACTCAAACTTACTATAGTTTCCCCTCTTGCTTTTTGGATATCTAGGCATTTCAGCGCACTAAATACTGGCTTCTTTTAATAATTGAATCTTAATGAGTTGTTGGTTTCTTTAGAGTTAATGTAAGTTTGAACCGAAGAAATATGACTCTATATACATAGAATTAGTGAAATGACTATGAGAAGCATCTGTACATAAGGCATTCATTTTCCTTTCTTTTCAAGCTATCTGAATTCATTAGCTGACCTACACATTCTGTGCTGTATACACCACCACTCTGTCAAGTTGGCTTTCTTTTTTTTCTGCTTCAAAATCATAACTCAAAGGCTCTGAATTGCTGTTGGGTATTAGTCAAAGGCGCATTTGATTTGCTGCTTTTGTAAGTTTTTACAGCAAACATTTAGGAAGAGGTAACTCCCTTACATTTATTAATGATTACTTTGTATGTGATTAGGATGTGTCCTGCGTAGTGTTGAGAAAAGAGCTCTGGACAAGAGCTTTCCACTGGGATTGGTAGCAGTGGTTCATGCTCAGCAACTCATGTAGGAGTGCCCTCTGCATGCAGAATTAAACTATATGTTTTCAGGACATATTTAAACACAATCTAAAGAGAGAATTACAGGGAGATTTCCTCCACCCTACTTCACAACAAGGCTGAAACAGTAGGCTCAAACACAAGAAAACTCAACATGGTAACCCACCTCTTCACGTGCCCCCTGGCACATCATTCTTCATAGATGGGGAAATGTAGACAGGAGGAAAATACTTCACAACAAAGCAGTCCTATAATTAGATTTGTAGGGAAATGTAAATAAAATATCTAACTGAGATAAATGGGTTTCTGTGTATGGGTTTGCCTGCCTTTGGTTAGCCTGTTAGTGCACTGGAATCTAAAGGGCCAGGTCTGCGTTGTTTGTCTGGAAAAGGGACATAAGTAACTTTGGCAACACAGAAGGTGGAAGAAAATGAGAGGAGCAAATGAGAATAAAAGTGAGGAGCTGAAGCAGCTAGGCTAGAAGGAGAGGGAGAGGAAGCAGTGATGGGGATGAAATCTTTTCTTTGTACTTGAACTAGAAGACTCTTCAGGTGGAATATTTAATATGAAGTTAGACAAAGTATTAGCTTATGCATTTATGTTACTAACCTTATTGCATGTGAACAAGATCTACTGGAAGGCATAGACACATGGAATAGTTTATTCTGGTGGCAAAGGTGATTTAGTAGGTTTCCACCACCTTAATTTCACTACTTGAGCTATGGAAAAACACAACTATTTTTTTCAACCCTTAATATTTTTAAAACTTGGATATCTCACTTGCCCAGTTTTAACATTGCTGTGAAGAACTTGTCCTGCTGAGCATAAACTGAAGCACCTGAGCAGGGACAGAGGAAAACGTCCCCTGTGCTATCAAAGAAACCGTGTGTTCTAAGTACTCTCAGCAGCTTTATAGGAATTTCCCTCTGCTCAGTGGAGGAAGAGAGAGGGGGATGACTCTCAGTGTTTGCAGTCCAGAACGACCCAATTTCCCAGTGAAATTTAATGGGGCAGAGGTGACTGGATCCTTCAGACCCCATGGGGTCACACCTTGAAGGAAGCCAAGGACAGCATCCCCCTGAGATGGGATGCGGTGGGAGCCCAGTTGCCTTGCAGAAATGATGCAGTTGAGGCCACGTCGAGGTGGGGAGACGTGGGGAGCACCAGGGGAACAAGTTTATGAGATTCCTTTGAACTCAAAGCCTTTTGCAAGGGTTTGGGAAGGGCTGTATTCCCAGTGCCAGGTTGAAAAGAGGGCTGGAAGGAAAGGGTAGGAACCAACAGCCGTCCATGCCCCGGCCCCAGGCGAAAAGGTGGTGTGTTTACCGCCTTCACCCCTCCCATCTTTCAGCCACATTAAAGCCCAATTATTCACGCTTGATGTCAGCAAGGCAGGTCCCACTACCCTACCTGCTGCTCCAAGATCCCTTCCCCTAGGGGCCAGATTACCCTGGCGTGCACCATTTGGGGTGGGGTTCATGGGACGCCCAGGCAGGAGGGAGCCCAGGGCTGGCACCCTCAGCCGCACACGGTGCCTGCTTCATCCCTCTCCTGTGCTGGAGGGACATCACTCCTTTGGCCCCTGAGGAAAGACGGTGGCTGTGGAGAGGCAGCTCCTTGGGGTGACGGCCATCGGGTGGGCAGAAGCCTTGGGTGCTGCAGAAGCACTCAGGCACCACGAGTTCTTCAGCCTCACCAGGCATGCTGCTCCCTGTGGAGCCAGCCTTGGATAAGGAGACAAGATGAACACCCAACTGCCCCACAGAGCAGCCAGGGGCACCAGGGATGATCTGAGAATTCAAGAGGAAGGAGATAGGGAAGGGAGAGTACTGAGTTGACCCTTTTCTCCCCTCATCATCCACATGCTTACAGATTTTTATCAGGCTTTTTAGCTGCAGGGTAAAATGTTTCTTTATAGTTCCTTCCAAAGCAAAGCTGCTGCCAGATCTAGGCTGTGGCTTCAGCAGCTGTATCCCATCCCCCAGGCCTACACAGCCCTGCTCAGGAGAGCCTGGGATCCTTGCACAAGCCTGGCAGGAGGAGGGTTTTTGGAATCCACTAAGGGCTGTGTGCACACCATGCTGTGGGCATTTTGTAAGGGCTTTTGTGAGCTTTCGCTACAGCATTTACCAAAATGCACATGGTCGTGCCATAATGCCATGGCTGCACCGTGTCAGCCCGGCTGCTGTAGGAACAGGGGTGTGGGGCTGTGCAGCACAGTCAGAGGCATCACAGGCTCCCCTGTGTGCAGGTGGCAGGCTGCAGGCTCCTCTCTTGCTGCAGTGGGAACCATGAGAGGCAGGCAGAGGAGGGAGGGTGTGAAATCGGCAGTGATGGGAGCCACTACTAACCCAGCACTGCTCTCTCCTCCCACCAAGCCCAAGTGTCACATTGGTGGCATCCCAAGACAGGGACTGTGCAGCACCCATGGGTGGAGAGAATACGGGCAAGCTGACATGGGGCATGTTTACCCTATCCCAGCATTGATTACAGGGGGTCACATTCTTAAAGCCAAAATTAGACACTTCTAGGTCCTGTCTGGGTTAGTTTCTTTTCTCTCTCTTTTTTTTTTTTTTCCTTTCCCCAGCGGAGACCTGCTCCTTTCTAATAGGAAGGTTCATTGTTTTCACGTCTGATATTTCTCTGATTACTTAAAAAGAAATCCCAGAGGCTTGTTTTCACAAAATAGTGATTGCATAATTGATGTGATTATGATGTATTTTGCTGTGTCACTGCAGCTCAGTTGATTATTTTGAGAAGCTCTGAGCACTGTTAGTGTTGCCATGTGTTGTGCGTGCATGGCCCGGGCTTCCATCCCCCTCCACATGTGCACAAGAGCCTTTCAGACACTGTTTCCTCCAGCAGAGACTGCATGAGACCTTCCTCAGCACAAGGAAAATGATGCAGAACCACAAAGAGCTAATACAGTGAAATGACATATAATGTGGGGGGTGAGCTGCAAAGCTTTTTCTGATCTAAATAGTGGCTGTCTGGTATGAATACTCTTCCTAAAATCAAATTTACCATGTGGGTGAGCATACAAGTGAAATCATGAGGCCAAATTCTAGGCTCTTTCCCTGGCTAAAAATGTTCAGATAAAGAAAATGTAGAAAATTTGCAGTCAGGTGCACTGGCAGTAAAATTCTTCTGAAAAAAAAGCACACATCAGATCATTAGTAGTATTTATTAATTGTAGCCTGAAAATGTATCAGCTATCTGTGGGTAAAAATATTAAAGAGCTCATCCAGAGAAGCCCTGGGAGAGCAGATTGCCTTCCCTTTACTTGGTAAGAACTTTTTAATTATCTTCAGCTTGTGGCTAGAGACCATCCTAAGAGTCCTCTCTTTCTCCTAATGGCATTATTTTCAATTCTTTGCTGTAGTCTTCTTTCTTTTCTTTTTAATTCAGGAATGAAACACTGCCCCCAGTAAAGCTTCTTGGCCAAATTTCCAGATTTCTGAACCTTTTGTTTTTCTCAACATGTGTGCAATTTTCACTATTTTTGTCCAGCAGTGACCTCTGGAATTCCAGAATAATTTCCCCTCCCTTTCCTGGTGCCCTCACGTGACCCAGGAACACAAACGTCTGAGAGACCTCTGGGCATCTTCACATCTGCTGGTATATAAGATCAGAGCCATTGTGTGATGTATTTTTAACAGCAGGTGTTGGGCTTGGAGAAGGGTGTGTTGGTTTTTCAGGGGCTGGGCAGAATCTGCACTTAATTCTTAGTTCCCAGGCTATTTAGGAACAGTTTAAAAAACACACTTAATCTGTTTGTACAAATTTAACATTGTAAAACCACAATAAGGAATTGCTAATGAAGTGCAAGCCTGGGTTTAGTTTCAGCTTTGCATCACTGCTGTCCTAAAAAAACAAAAAAACCCACCCGAACAAAAAAAATCCTACCATCCAACTTTAAAGCTGAGTCCAAGACTCTAGTTTACAACTTATTTTCATGAAATACTATTGATTGATTACTTGAAGCCTGTTAATTATTATTTAGTCACGGTTTTCAACACAAACTCCTTACTGCAGCAAAACAAACAGTGTGGATGTTTTATCTTTTGCCAATTAACACAGTTTGAACACAACTTAAAATAGGCTGTTAGCTCAGGGTCTGATTCATGACTGTATCTCTCCTGGTTGTGCCGCTGTAATCCAGTTGATTTCTGTGGCAGCGCAGGAATCTTGGAGCAAAATGAGAGAAAAGGGTTTTTTTAATTGACGCCCCTCCCCCAAACATGTGTAAAGGAGCTCATGTCACACAAAAGCCTCCCACATGACTCTCTTTCATGGTCCATTAGTAAAAATTTAACATCTAAATTAGGGAAACAGTATAAGCAGAGTGTTTTCCCCAAAATATCATTGAAATCCTATTTTCACAGAAATCTCTCTCAAATTTTTTTATCAGACAAATCTACAATGGTGCTTAGTGTTCAGTTATCTGCCAGGTATAAATGGCATAAATGGATGATTACTTTAAATACATCTTCTCTGAGAAGGGAGTTATGGGACCTCACAAAAGCATCAAGCTGTGACTACTCTCAGGAAATCACCTGGAAATAAATGATAAAGGTTGCTTGCAAGTCCTTATATTCACATTGCCTTTTTAGGCAGATAATTGAATTCAGTATGAGCTGTAATTCTCTTCTGGTATCACTAAGGAATAAATTATTTAATATTTGAGAGAAGGGACTGAATGATCAGACAGAATTGCTATGAGTTGCAAGCAGGCTAATTAATCTGGTCTGTGCCTGCTAATCAAAGCTTTCTTGTGGTAAGAGCATCTCTAGTCGTTTTAAGTGAAAATTATTTCGTTTTGGAGAGAATTGCCTTGTGTTTCAGATTTGGGATTATCCAACAGGATAATATAAAGGCACCCTGCTGCGTGCTGACCACTTAAGGGCCAGAAGCAGTGCCTTCCCTGCTCATTTGGCACTGGGCATGCAGATGGATGCAACCACAGAACCTTATGGGAGCTCAGCCCTGTTCATCTCACCTCTCATGACTGTATTGATGCTGTCCTGGTTACAACTTACAGGCTACTTCAGCTTGACTGCCCTGAGAGCGCTTTGTGTGCCTGCAACTTTCCTTCTCTCCATTGCCTTCGCTGAGTCTCAGTCCAGTCCAGCTGGACACCCTTCTCAAAGATCCTTAGAATTTTGGTTGATGCAGCCAGCTTCTGTTATAAGTCCTGTAGTAGGAATGTTGCACTTTATAGCTGAATCTGGACAAAATACTTTATATTATCCGTTCGTAGAAGCTAAGCTGCCTTAACTGTTGTTAGCAAAACATGTTTTTCTTCTTGGCCTGTATTTTCTTTTGTGTGGCATCTACATTTTGATGTGGAGATCTTTTAGCATGCAAATGCATCTAACCTCAACAGAATGGTTCATGTTGAATGCAATATGTTTGTACTTTGGTTTTCTGGAAGAGAGCAGATTTTCCTCATGATGCATAGATGGATTCACCTTAGCCCCAGAAATGGGTGCTATTGTTGTTGCTTTTCTCTTCACACTGTAAAAGAAACAGAGGGAAAGAGTAGACACAAAGAGTAGACAGAAATCAGATTTTTCAAACAAACTCCAGACAGAACAATGGATGAAAGAAGACTCTTCAAGGTTTCTGTAACAGTAACATCAAATGTTACTGTTGACACTCTGAATGTAGCAATAGTTGTTACGCTAATTAGAGTGGTGTAGTTCTAGAAACTGGAACTGTGAAATGACTGTCTAGAAGGTACTAATAATCTTTTGATACCTGTATTTTTGCATTCTTTATTATTATAATGAGAGTATTAATGTGGAAGGGAGAAATCATGTGCGTCCTTAATAAAGAATGAAGTAGCACAATTGTTATCATCTTGAGGATCATATTCATTGAAAATCAAGTAGGCAACTCAAAGGTTAAGAGGTTTAATGTTCCTGAACTGTACAACTGAAGTACTACGGTCCAGGTTATTGTTAGCAATTATTCAAAGCGCTTGGGTGTTTTTATTAGAAACTTCCTTTTCCAGAAGAAAGTCCCTCATAACTTTAGCCAGCATTGCAGTGTGACCATTTAACAGCCAGTCACTGCTGCACAAAGTGCATCACAAGATGTTGTCATGACATAATTTGCTCCCAGCTATTTATATTCTGTGAGATAACCATCCTCAAACAATCTTCAGCCTCTCTCAAATTTTCATGCCACATATATTTGCAGTGAGAATTAGAAAGATTAAGAATCTCTGTATTTAGAGATTACTGTGATCTTCCATATGCATTCCTCCCAGCACTTATTTATTTTCAGTTTTTCCAAGCACAAGAAACAAGCTTTACTAAAACAGAGAGTGTACTACAAGCCTATTGGACTGCGTGATAAAAAAGCAACGAGCACGGAATAAATGTTATGTTGAAAGCATACTGAAGGAAATCAACTAATTGAGGGAAGAGAGGAAGCTTAGAGAGGAATTATAGAT
>NW_020955223.1:1092831-1153154 GCF_003031625.1 Empidonax traillii
TTCAGAAAAGGAAACAGGTGTTATAGTGGATTACAGGCTGAATTAGTCAACCCTGTTGATATAAATCTTATAGACCAATTGGATAAATATGTCTCAAGGACAGCATGGATATGTTAAGTTTGCCTTCTAAATCCCTTCCAGTCTTTTCATTAGCTTGGATGCGCATCTTGCCAATGGGGACTTTCTTGTCTAGAGGCAAGACAGTTTCTCAGACTATCCTGAGAAAGCAGCTCCAACAAATAGGCAGCAGGATTATTTCCAATATGTCTGACAGGGTCGAAAAGCACCTCTGAAGGACAGCAGCCTTGTCATTTAGATGGTGTCCTGGTTTGGTTCATTATTTAGGCTTAGCTCGTCACTGGAATTAAAGACCAGCTTTTTAAAGGACTTTCGTGGTATTACAAATAAAAAAAAAATCTGCTTTCCTTTTATTTCTGAACTCTGTAATTTATACATCCTGGTACCACAGTCCACTGGCTCAATTTACATTGCATATATCAGTGCCATCTTCATATGAAAATTTTTATTATTTTGTGACTCAAAATGGTGTGATAGAAATTGTGCTTGTGTGTATCACTGCATGCCAGGGAAAATGGGAGGGGCCTAGTTGGGTGTGTCTCCATCATTATTTTTTTTGAATCTCAGGTTTCATAGCTGGAAAGTACAGAATTTATACAAATAAGTATCACTTATACCCATAACCACCATTTACACAGATCACCATCACAAAAAGATGAAAACAAGTCCCTGGTGCATTAAATGTCAACAGTACATTAAGTTTGACTTGGGAAGGAAAAGGTGGGGTCTGTCTTCTCAGAAGGGCTTACCATTTTAAAAGAATCTTTTAAAAGAATCCCTATAAAAAGATCTTGGTGGCTAAATATGCCATTTTTCATTTTTGCGCACACACAGATCAAGGAAAGGCTGCGAGTCCGTGGCTCATAAATACTTCTTAATCTCATTTTCTTTGGGAAGTGCTAAGATCTGGTCTCTTTTACTTTGCCTTCTTTTATTTATTTATGAACCCAAAGCCCGAGTTCTTTAGAAAAGGAGAAAAGTTGCTTTGAAGTTAATTTTAGATGTGAAAGCAAACCCTGACCACAAAAATGCTTTCAAAAGGTCACAGAACTGTCAGGAGATTGAGTTGTCCTGACATTTCCTAATATTGGGGATCAGGTCTTATGGGTTAAAAAATTATATTCTACAAGTTAAACTTTGGGAGGAATCCTTCCTTTGCTGTTCTCAAGATTCCTACAACCAAATCCTCCAAGGGGGCCTCTGAACTTGCATTCATCACGAGTATGGCTTTGCATTTGTGGTGTTACAGCATAGACATCATGGAGATGGTTTTACCACTATATCCCATATCCCTTTCTCAAGGGATTACCTGACCACCAGACCCATTGCAGTTAGGGTGGTGTTTTCCCAGCGACCTCTCCCTTCTGCTGTGCTCTTCTTGTAGCAGTGACTGCCAGGAGCATTTTGGTTGTGTCAGAACAAGCTGGAGAGCTGGATGCAGCCAGGAGCTGTTTGATTCCATGAGGCAAAGATTCTTTTTCCTTCCAGTAAAAAGAAAGGTGACGGCAAAACCAGGCAGAGGGGCATGTGTGAGCCCTTGCTGCCATCACAGCAGGCCTGCTCTGGCCTGGAGGAAGGGCAGGCCAGACAAGCAAGTAGACCCTGCTGCTTTGGCTGATGCCGCATAAAATCATGGAGGATATACCCTTCAAAATTGAAGAAGATAGCATCCAGAGACAGAGCAATGGCAAGCTTCTTGGCACAGAAAGTTAAAAATATGGCTATATTAGTATTTTATATGTGCATACACTTACTGCACTATAATCAAGATAGGTTAGTCTACGGCTGGAATAACTAACCCTATCATAGCTAGCATATAAAAATGAATATATTGGTGTTTATATGCTATTACACTCCAAAAGGGAGTTACTTGCATAACTATTGATGTCTTTTCATTTCAGGGTGCAAATGGCCTTGCAAAATTGGACACTCAAAATTACTTGTTGTTTCTATGAGGCTTGATCACCATGACTTATTCTTATATAAGTTTTGACTTTAAAAAACTCACACAATCTTCTTCTTGGCATATTTTTCACCATTTCAATTTCCATGGCTCAGACCTTTAGAGACAAGGAAGCTCTTGTCATGTTCCCAATGCAGAGTCTCCCATATGGACAGGCTTTCCTCCTGGGACTGCCCAGGTGCACTATCAATGAAGGAACCAAAAAAAGCACCAAAATTTAAATGTAACCAGTGGGTGAGAGTGGCAGGACCAGGGGAAGTGGATTGACACCTACTTTGGGGTGAGAAATGCCGTGTGGTGTGGCCATGTCCACGCAGAGGATGGCTGTGGTTTCTGAAGCTTCAGGTGGGCATCCAGAGGTACTATGACTTATACTAGGAAGGACTTTGATGTGTTGTAATTTGGTTGCCTTCAGCATGGAAATCCTGGTTATGGTGGTTCTGTATTTTCATTTGAAAGCATATTAAACCATTTTATTTTAAAGATCTATCAGATAAATGGTAGAACAAACCTTTGAGTGTTTGCTGGTAATGCATACTTTAGGTTACTTTATCTCTGGGAATGGGCCAAAGTGGTTTCTGTCTGTGTGTGTGCGCCTGTGTAATTAGCCCACAAATTCAAACACAGATAAAAATAACTAGGCAATAAATGTAAATAGCCAGGGCCATGATACACATCGCTCTCAAAACATGATTCCCATGCACTGAGAAAACAAAGTTTGAGAAATCTCAACTTTCATTTCAATCTCTGGGATGAGCAGTGGGGAACATAGATACTCCCTCACTTTGATACCTGTTTAAAAAGGGAAAAAAGCAGAAAAGTTGGACCAATTTCCATGCATGAGGAAGTGCCTAGGACAATAAAACAAATTACATAGTCTAGGTAGACGTTAAGAAGAGTGGTCACGGTTTGCAGAGGTTTCCGGTTAGAAAGCAGCTTGCTGCCGTGGAGGACCTAGCAGGGTGTGTGACTGCTCACACTACCCAAGAGCTCAAGGAAAGCCAAGCTGAAGTCATCTGCTGACAGAGAAAAATTTTATATTCCATCAGACTGCACAGATGAGTGTCTGGGGCCATACTCAGGCATTTGGCTTCCTCTCCCAAGCACTTTGGGGACATCTTTTCCCCATGGGCCAGGCTTCAGGGCTTGCACCTCAGCTAGTGCCTGCATCACAAAGACATTCCTTCCTGAAGCCAGCCAGTCCTGAGCATGCAGAGCAGCCTCCCAGAACCTCCACCCTACATTTTTTTTTCTTCCCTGCAACTCAGCCTGGTTGTGGCCACAGGTGTCTCCACAGCACTGGGAGAAAGCTTCTGTAAACAGACAGTCAGCCATCACGCTCTTGTGTCACCCCACGTGAACCAGGACACACTGTGGCACTCCAGACTCCCAGTGCCAGCAGTAGCCCCTGCTTCTGTCATTGGGGTTGTACTGGCATTAGCAATGACAGCAAAATTCAAGAGCAAAGTCTGGAGGACCAGCTCCTTTTTACAGATGCTTTCCCAGGATGAGGTCAGAGGAGCTGTAAGCAGCCAGCGTGGACACTTAGGTAATATCACATGCTGCAAGGAGATGCGAGGGAATGGTAACATGTGGAAACATATGGAAACATGATACTATCAGAGAGACCTATGACTGTTTATTTAGTAGTGCAAATTGTGAAGCTGACAACACCCACCACCAGTCGCAAAATAAAATAGAAATGTGTGGAAACTGTAAATCTTTCTGAGGACAATTATTGTAAACACTTGTTAAGTTTTATTACTAAGAAGGACAAACATCATAGAAATTCCAAACATCTCTTTTTATTGCTCCTAGCCCTGTCTCTTCTCCAAAGCGTAGTCTGGAGCTCACCAAAGAAAGGACACACAATGTCTTCTTCTGCTTCTCAGTCCACTATTTTTATTCCCTTCACCTTGTTTTGCACAAGGAGGTGACACTTCTTTTTGAATGCCAAGAGGAAAGACACAAACACTTCCAAGACAGATAACCATTACTATGATAAGAGGTAAGGTGACAGGGAGTTTTAAAGACAGAAGCTTTATTTGATGATGGGGAGCCCATGATGGTAAGTTAGACCAGTGAGAGTGTGCAGCTCTGTATTCCCGTGCACTTTGACACTGCCCAGCTCATGGTACAGGTTCATTCATCTCTCCTGGGAAGAGAGGCTGAGCCCCCTGATCAGCTAGGTGAATCCTTGACCAACCTGGTTTTCCAGTTATCCTGTGTTTCTATAGCAGACTGATTCCTGGCATCAGGAATGCCAGAGAAGTCATGGCAGAGCAGCCCTTTCCTGCTGACTGAAGAAAGTCCCAAGAGCAGAGGGATTGCTCTAGTCTTTCTACGTCACAGCTCTCCATTACCTCCCTGCATGATTTGAGCCACAGATCCATGTCACAAATGGTGGCAGGGTACACAGTGAGCCCAGTAGGTCTTGTGGGAGGATGAAATTATGCATGGCCTATGGGCTATTCAAGGGATTCTTCAGCCCTAGAGAGTGTGATGGGAACAGTGCTGAAATCCTTTGGCATCATTTGGCCTATAACAGCCTGGCTGCATATCATGTTCCTGTAGGGCAAGTACAAATTGATGGGACTAGTCAAAAACAACCCAGATTCTTAAAGACTTTCAGTTCTGGGCTTTGAAACACAATCTATTTAATCAGTGATTTTCCACTGCAATTATACCGAGTCAGTCCAGTGGTTCTTCAGGTTTACACTCAGCTGTAGTTTTTTGCTTGGAGTGTAAACATCACTGATAGCAAAAAGGACATCTCTGGCTAATTTCTGAAAGGGAGAAAATTACTTGTTTTTCTCTCTAATGAACACCTCTGAGCTCCAGCACTAAAGAAGTATGCAAGTTGGAAAAAAGAAATTAGTTGGGCCAAGTGTTCTCCTCCTTTTCCCCCTGCCATCTCCAACCTTTTTACTCCCCAATGCAAACAGCATCCCACAGCATCTTTCTACTCAGTTACCTGCTTCAGGAAGGAGGCATATTTTGAAGCAGTCACTGCATTTAAGGCAAAGGTTTTCAGCTGAAAGCACAAAAGGAGTAGAGGTCATGCACCGAGACCACTCTCTTTCTGCATGCAAATATATGTGTGTGCATGTAAGAACAAGTAGATGACGGAGTGATGATGCCACTGGAGATGAGGAAATATTTTGAAACATCTGCAGCTGTTTGGTGTTGTCAGGAGATGTAGACAGCTTATCTTCATTTGCAGAAGTCTTTTCACCTCTGAAATTACTGATTCTTCTCTTCATGGACAGGCAAAGGACCTGTGTATTCTAGTTCAGAAGGGTGTTGGTCACATGTTAGGGCCATTCATAGCATCACATGTATGCAAGCCGCAGCCTATGGCCTGTGCTGCAATACTATTCCATATTACCTGTCACCACACCTCCTTCCCACTGCTCAGCTTCATTTATGAGGCTTGATGTGGGATGTGGATTTGTATCCTGATGCAAATGCGTTGAAGGTCTCCATGTGTACTTACCACTTACCATCCACTTCCACTAATTCAGTTGAGCAGGGAATTGGGTAATTTGATTCCCAGTATGACCAGCACTGCCAGGCTACGCTGGAGCAGTACTTCTGATCACTTATTTGCAGAGCCTTGCACAGTGCTCAGGACCCGAGGCAGGCCATGGAGCATGAGCCAGTGACTCCTCGTGTGTGGGGTGACTGGACATGCTGCGTGTGCGATGTTGAGTCATCTGCACACAAATGCAGGGATGGACAGTGCACCCCAACCTGTCTGACAGGTGGTGCAGGAGTTGCTGGCCTGGGAGGCTCTCTTATGAGAGGGTACCTGAATAGTGTCCTCTGGGCTCACACCTCAACACATCACTGACTGCTTACCATCTTTGCCCACCATCAAATGGCCTGCTAACATGCAACCTAGTAATGCTAAGCCAAAGGTACAGCTTGGCTATTTATCTACACACGTGTTTTATCTTAGGTTCGTAGGTTATTACTGGTGTTACCAACTTTGCTGACTGTAGATTATTCAAGAAGCTTTATTGATGGTAGCATCTGAATAATTATTATTTGATCATTTTAAATGCAAGATAGGATCAAGTATTGATATCACGGTGATGGCAGAGATATGTTATTTCAGTGAATTGTAATTTAAGTAAAAACATTTAATCTACCCATCTTTTAAGTACTTTTGAAATAGAAATATTGACAGAAAGCTAACTATTCTCAAATGCCACAAATTTACTCAAAATATCTCTGTACAGTTTACGTTTCATTTCACAGTCAACTGCAAGCCGAGTCCAAATCAATGATCTGATTTGTTCTCTACCTGTGTTTGCAGAAGTTATTTGAACTAGAGGCTAAGGGAAACAAGGATGTATTAATAACATTTTACAAGTCCCCAGTGAGAATTTATCTCAAATGCTGTGTACTACTTTGATGTTTCCCTTTCATGAAGGCACTTGAACTGGTGCCCACAACCAAGTAGAGCTAAAATCTGTGGCCCTGGAATTACTTTTTCAGTCCTGTTGTCCTGTGTGCCAACAGGCATATGAGAATGAGGTGAATTGATTTATTTTTCACACTATTCAAATGACTGCAAAAGCACAACCTCACCATAAAGCATGCACTAGATTTAGCTACAACTATAAGATATCTCATTTGGGTTAAAATTACTGACTGGGATGCACACAAGCACATTGTAGTTGTGTAGTTGTAGTCTGACACACTGGTATTTGAAAACGCATTGCAGTTGTGTCTTGGTGAGGTAATTTCCCACCTCCTCTGAATCACATGGTGTTTTACCACTAGTTTTAATGACGAAAGATCATCACCTCTAGAATTAGTTGAAATCAGTGTTATTATCCATATTTGCGATGACATCACTAAGATCAGAATCTGGCCTTTGTTTTCTTTCTTGGTGAACTAAGAGATTTGGAAGGAGAATCTTAAATTCTTCTAAAAGTTTGTGAAACTCCCATCTCCAGGCCCTTCAGCAACACTGGCTTGTCTGTTTAGTGTGCCAGCTCTCCCATTGCGGACCTGACTTTCAAGCCTGCTGCCCCAGATTCTCTCCTGAAAGGGTTACTCCTATTCAGGATGGAGTGCATGGAGTAACTCAGGGTGGAGCAAGTTGCCTTGTGCTGTCAGGTCTGTAGTAACTCTCCATCCCTGCATATCAAAGGCACCAGTTCCTGCCAGTGTGCTGAGAGAGGCAGCAGCTTTTACAAAGCAGATATTGAGAGGCAGCTTTCCAGGAGGATTGCAAGGTGTGGAAGACACAAGCTCCAAAGGACCCCAGAAGCACAGGCCCCAGAGTAACCACCTGAAGTTCCTTCTGTCAGTGTCTGGCCTTGCTGGTTTTACTCTTCCAAGGGTTCTTAGGGGTGGGGGTGTTTGTAGCATATAACCCTAAGCATCTCACCTAGTGACCAATGTAGAGTGCCAGCTGTCTTGGTCATTTAGACAATGTCCCATCCAGTGCCCCTATGCCAGGCTACTGCAGCCAGGGAGCCTTCCCTCCTCAGTGACTAGGCAGGAGAGCCTGAGTGCCTTGCTTCATCACCTGCACTGCATGCCTCAGATTGCGCTGTGCATGCACCCACGCACGCACAAACATCCCTTCTCCCCTTTCACCTCCTCCTCTTGGGTCCAAATGCATCCGTGAGTCACTGAGAGAAGCGCATCTGATGAACTCAGAGCCATAGAACCAAAACTGAAGCATCAAAAAGCAACCTCATGTGGGAGCTGGGGAATAAGCCAGCTAAAGCCTAACTGATATTCATAATCTGGGGTTTTATCCACTTCCACAGTGTTTTCCAAGCAATAGTAGCTCTTTGCTGTAGGAGTTTGACAGATATTTAGACTTTGAAGAGGTACATAAAAATTTACATCTGAGGTGTTATGTGATGTGTCTGAGTGAAAAAAATGCAAATAACTGAACTGTCATAGGAGAGATGGAAATGTTATTTAATGCTTAAAGATTGCTTTCAGTCTACAGATGTATCTGGCACCAGTTAGAATAGAGAAGTTTAATATGATCACAGGGCAGGAACATGCATGGGCTTTTGCTATTGTTACTGTTTGTGAACCATTGGAATGGACAGAGAAACTCAGTCCTGAAGGAAAAATTGTCTTAAATATCAATAATATTTCAGTGAGTATGTATGGATGCATACAGATGTATTCAAATTGGCCAGGATTTTCTTCAGTGTTTTTGGAGGCAGGACTAGCATTTTCTTTCATTTATATACATTTTAAAATATAGGTAAAAATTATTTTTAAGAACACAAGCACTACCCTGTACAGGAGCAGAGATCTCATGGTGCATTTGAGGGCAGTAAATCCTATTTTCTACCAAGATTAACAGGTTTTGCAAGCTGAACATGCCTGAAGGCAGCTGTACTCTACACACCCAATTTTTTACAAAACACAGCAAGACAGGTTCATGTCTGGTGTAATCCCTTTGCCTCCAGAACATTTCATCTTGGCAAACTGATCTTAGAAGCAAGCAGTATGCTGCAGCTTTCCACTCAGGGCCAGTTTTTCTTCTATTTCCCCTAAACCAGATCCGCTTCCTGGGCTTGATCCTTTTTTTCATGCAGACAGGACACTACAAGGTCAACTGTGTGCGGTCCAAACAACAAAAATAACACAGATCTTCCTTCAGTGGAGAAATGGTGTGAAAACCAGAGATGGGCAGGACTTCTTGGTACAGACACCATTGACAGGCCCTGCATGGCAGCGGTTTTGCCTGGCATCTCACCAAACAATCCTTTTCCTTCCTTGAAGCATCTTTGGAGATCCAACACCTTTCCACTTGCACAGGCAACCTCTTGTGCATCACGGGATGATGTGAGCCAGACCTGAAACTTCACACTACTTGAATGTGGCAGCTCAGGTTTGGATTCAGTTTGGGACTTGGAGCATTACCTAGCAGTTCATCCACATGAAAACACGACTGAGTTTGTGTCTGTTTCCCTGTGTCATGGCAGCCATCATTCACAGCTGTGCATCCTCCTCGCTTCTGCTACACCCATGCAAACCGTGCCTCACCACAGAAAACAAGCTGATCCAGTTAAAATTCTCCTCTCTCCCTGTCAACATGCAGAAATGAAGATAGAAACTGCTGCCTCTCCATGTTGCTCAATGTGCCGGGCATTTGAAAGGGCTTTTAGGTGAATGTGGAGCCAAAGTGTCTGTCTCCACCCACACTCATTTTTCCAAAGAGGTAAGAGGGGGAAAAAAAAAAAAATATATATATATATATATATATATATAGCCCCTGTCATTGTTCTCTGTTTTCAGTGGTTTACTGGAAGTGTGTGTGTATGTGTCTAGCAGAGTTTCTGCTATAAAGCACCTCCCTGTTTTGAGGGGAAGAGGTTCTTTTCTGTGTGTTCAATTGTCTCAGACTTGTTTGTCCTACAGGAATAGTTGCAGGATTAACTTTGAATACTTTGATATTCAGTGATGAAAAGGAACACAGCAACGTGAGGATTTGGGGAGGCTCAGCGTGTCCTTCCTTCTCGCTTTTTATGCATCTAGAAGATGGGCATGAATGACAGATTGCTGCTTCAGTCCTGGAAATAGTTTCTTGAGGCTTAATCCAAAGAACAACAATGACATCACGAAACCTCCTCCTGCTCTACTGAAAAACCAAGCAGTCGGCTGCAGGCGTGACTGCCATCAGACTTGAATGATTAAATTCACAAGTGTGAGAAGCTTCAGTGTGGTCAGCTGAAGCTGTCAAAGACAGGTAAGGCACAGGTAAAACAGTGTCCTTCCAGGTAGCCAGTTCATCTCACAGGCAGTAGCTCACTCTCCTGTATTGGTGCAGGATTCAGATATGGCTGGTGTATATGTCTCTTTTTGAGGACAAGAAAAGAGGAGGAAGTGCTGATAACATCAGTCTAGCATTCACTAAGGAAGAGAAAGACCTAAACACCAGAGCTTCCTCCACCTGAGAAGATTCAGAGCTCCAATCTGGTGTAAGCTCTACAGGGCATCTAACGCATCTCAGGAGAGTATGACCTGAATACTAATTAAGCACTAATGTGCTAAAGTGGATATTATCCCTAACATCCAGTTTGTAACCTTTAAGTACTTAGTCATTTATTCTGCCCACATTTAGAAATTACAGATCAAGGCTGTGGTTCTCAGACTGCCCAGCACCAAACCAAATCTCTTTGGGAGGGATGATGAGAGATGGAGTTGTAATGGTGCAAAGAATAGAATGGCACAGGGTGCATTTCTTTCATTCAAGAAGCTGATAAAAACATTTTTCTGTAATTCTTCACACTGGCATTTCTGATACAAGTAAGTTACAGTAATTACGAGACAATATTTGACACTGGAAGAGAAAGAAACAGATCTGAAAGGCAGCTATTGCCTGTTGCTCTGCAAGATCAGTGTGGTTGCTACAGAATTTCTCCTCTAAACCTTCCAGTAGAATATCCACACCTACACACATGTATGGCATGAAACACTGCTGTTGAAAGGATTGCCTCTGTAGAGGAACAGGGGTAGATATGATTTTCTCTTTCAAAGTCTCAAAAGAAAAGCACTATAAACCAACCATAGAATTGTGATTCTGTGATTTTACTATGTAATTACCTTCTCTTTTTTTTTTTTTTTTTTTTTTTTTTTTAATAATTCCCTGAGTTTGGCCAACACTCCATCTAATACTCTATCCTTAGGAAGCATCTTTCTGTTCTTCAAGACAATGGAGAAAATAATTTTCTACCAGCTGCCAAATCTGTGGAAAATACAGAACTGATTCTATCTCAAAATGAGTTTTATTTCAAAGAAGGTAATCCGTGTAATGCCAAAATAAATAAAAAAAAGGAAATCCTGAAGTTTTACAGGAATGATGTCCCTCTTCACCAAATTATTTTCACACAAAAAACTAAGGAGAAATTCTCTGAAAATTGAACTCGTATCTTGTAACATTTTCAAAAATAAAGATTTGGTGTTTCTTTTTGTTTTTAGATGCCTTTCCGCTTACTTTGAGATAAAATTGAAAACATTTTTTAAAATCTCAATTTCAAAATAAAACAGTTCATTTGGGGATCAAACAGAATATTTCATTTAAGTGGTCAGAAAGGTTTTTTATTCTTTGGAGTTGATGATGAATCAGAAAAATTCTTTCTTTCCATGACTGATATATGCTGTGTTGAAGCTGCTTTGATATTTGATATTTATTACCTTAATCTTGCTTGTGCCTTAGCATTACTGGCTATAATGGCTCCATCCTTGCCTGATGTTAGAAGTTTAGATGCTGTGGGCCTGAACATTGCTAGAATGGAAGCACACTTAGGGATCACGAATACTTTTGACATAAACCAAGCAATTATGATGGGACTGCTGAGCTAGTAGATCCTCTTAATCACCAACAGTCACAAAATATAGACATTAAAAAAGGATATAATAACAGTGAATCTTAATTATAGAAGAATTTGAAGGTAGGGAAAAAAATCAACTTAAAAAAAAAAGTGAGCTCTTATGGCATTCAGATTAAATTTGTACCTATTTAAAATTATATCTGAGAGTTGCTGAAGAAGCTGCTATGTTTTAATCACTAATAAAAGTAGTCTTGAGCCAGAACTAATTTGAATTTAGATATTTGTTTTTAGCAAATAACATATGTTAGTGCCTGGCATACACTGACTTGTGACTACAAGAAAGCTACTCATCATCTGCATTTTATGAGTACATCTCTTTTCTAAGGCAAAAACACCAGGGAATGTTGGTCTTTGTGTGGCTGGTTTTCGACACACTGAGAAATATATATATTTTTTCTCTTTAAGGAAAAGGAACCTTTTGCCACCAGAAACCCCAAATTATCACATTAGAAGCATCCTGGCTGGCTTTTCTGTGGAGTTTGAACTTCAGGGAAGTAGTATGGATATAGAAAGTTATGTTTAAACTGAGAAGGCTATATAGGTTTGTACTGGAGATTTTATTTCACTAAATGGCTTTAATATAGAGTCATCAATAAAGTGACTAAGTATCATACAGATTTTATTCTTACTGTTTAGGGAAGTATTGTCTCCCATTTGCAAAGATAAAAAATGAGTTTGTCTCCAGGAAAGAGCTAGTTCCCAAGGTCCAAATGTTAGGATGGTAACCAAGGTCTTTGGATCTCCAGTGTGTTGTGACAGCCACAAGTCTGCTCTTCCTGGTAAGGGCTGACACAGTCATCAAAGCTGGAAATCTGCTTTTTTCTCTTGATTTTTGCCTGTGGGCAGGGCAATCCACAACCCTGACCAGCCATGAAATTGCTAGGCAGTCCTAGATTTGGATC
Source organism: Empidonax traillii (assembly GCF_003031625.1). Classification (NCBI taxonomy): domain Eukaryota; kingdom Metazoa; phylum Chordata; class Aves; order Passeriformes; family Tyrannidae; genus Empidonax; species Empidonax traillii. The sequence continues at coordinate 1,105,158 of NW_020955223.1, forward strand.
TTGAAGTTACCCTCAACTAAGCTTTACAATTTTGATTTAAGCATTTATTTCAGGGCTATTTATACTTAGACACTGAAATCTGAGTATGTACCAGCTGAGCCTTTGAACTGTATCCCTCCTCCTTAGTATTCTACTAATTTTTCCACACTAAATATGTTACATACAGTAATTACTGTTAGAATGTGAAAAATGTTAGAAAGTTCAGCTAATTCCACATGGAAAATGTGCAGTGCCTAATTTTAGCAGGACACATCTTTGGAAATGGTCTTTAATTCTACCTACAAGGACATCAGGAACCTGTGTCTCAAGTGGCACAAATAGTGGTTTCATACCCTCAAGCCAGAGTTTCAGGGTCAGATATCTACCTTCTAATTCATATAGGCAGTTGAACAAGTGGTTTCAGAGCAAACATGCACACAGAGGACATGAAAGAAGAAAAATTTTCTTCGGTTTACTCCTACTTGTGTTTGTTTTCACTATTCAGATGGCCATAGCAACCTTCTGTCCATCTATTTTCTCAGGAGATAAGTTTATGCTCTGAAGTTCTGACAAAATGCTTTGGTCTGCCATGGGGGTCTTGCAAAAGAGTCAGCTCCTTCTGGAGAAAAAGCCATATTTTGGATGCATTTTTGTCCCATATCTCTGCTCCATCCTAATGTGGATCCCACACTGCTCTGTCTGTGCTTGAGCTTTTAGCAGTGCTACAGCATGCTCAGGTGTGTGCTTCAGAATGAACAAACACATCAGGGAAGAAGACCTGGAGGGTCATCTAGGGCACCCTCTGCCAACGTAGGAGTTTTTCCCCTACCATTGTTCCTGCAGAGTAGGCAGCTCTAAGCAGGTGTTCTGGGCAAATGAAGGGGTCAGAAGAAAGACACATGGTTTGGAAATCTCGTTGGATCCCTCCACACTGAATACTTTTGTCAGCATGATCAATGACCTGCCAGAAGAAAAGGAAGAAGACATACAAAATGGAGCCACATTCAAGGGCAGCTGGTTATGCCCTGCCCCTCCAGTTTCCTTGCAGGCAAACTATGATGGCTCGCCTTTGTGAAGAGGCTCTCTGAAACTTCGCATCCAAAATCTGCTGGTTTCCTTACAGTATTGTTCATACAGTGGTCATCTGAAAATGTTCTAAAGTTTTAGTTGTGCCCCTCCCACCCCCTCCCCCCCCATAAGAAAAAAAATATAACCCAAGCTTTATTTTAAAGTGCATCTTTTATTCCAGAAGGCAACCCTTATCACTAGCAGAGAATCAATTCAGTTAGATGGTAGCTGTTTGAAAACAAAGGTTTGCTCCAAGGTTTTCCTTAACAAAACCAGATCTTTCCAACAGTAGTCTGAATGCTCTATGTGGGAAAGCTGTACCAAGTGTACAAAGTCTTGACAGAGGATACAGCTACTAGACTTGTCCAAGCTGAAAAAGAACCCCAGCTCTTCTGTAATCCAGGCCAGTGAGCAACCTGCTGTCCTTCTCTACCTCACCTGTAAAAGGTTGGTGTGGAAGTAGTAATTTTCACCTCTGTGACATTTAAGAGGTAAATTCTGCTTTCTCTTATCTCTGGACGTTAAGACTCACTCATGTCCCGGTGGAGTTGCTGCTTATCTTCTGCAGAGCTGCATGGCCTGGTAATCCTTTTGGAACAGCCCACCTGTGCTGTGCTTTTGCTACATTTTTTAAAAGCTGTTTCTTTTTTCCTCTTGGATTTTGCACCCATAATTGTGCCCCTTTGATTTATCTCTGAGCAGGGGAAACTCAATGACTGATAATTACCTTGCATGCTATTTATTGAACTTGAAGAAGCACAGTAACATCCATAATCTGAATCTTCTAGCTTGTTAAACCCTAGTTTTGCATATTTCCAAGTGTTATTATTCAGACATAAATGGAAAAAGGTTAAAAGGATTCAGTGAATTTGTTACAAATGTGCCCTTTGTGTATATGAATTCTGAGTTGTCTCTACTGGACATGGCGTGTTGGTTAATCTTGCTATGAATACCAAAATTACCTCCTTGTTAGACTCACTGCTGTTATTACTGTAGCCCAGTGAAAAGGGTATTGACTTAGGTGCGAAGAGACTCAGTTTCTCATCACATCACTGCTACTGTCCTGCCATTTGTCCTAGGACAAATTCCTGCATCTATTTATTTCTCTGTTTCCTTTCCTGTCTGGTGCTGTCTTGTGTATCTAGAGGAGAAGCTCTTTGGGACAGAGACCTTAAGTACTCAGTGTCAGATCTCAGTTAATTTCTTAATGAAGTAGTAACAAATGACAAGCATTTAAATGTTAAATGAAAAGAAGTTCCATCTAAAATTAATGAACATATTCAAAATTAAGCATACTTCGTACAAAATTTAAACCAGCTTTATCAACTACAGTTTCAGTAGTCTTAAGTTATCTGGTGTAGGAGATGGTGTGTTCTGCAGAAGCTTCTTCTACATTTTAAATACGAGGGCTTTTAATAAATAAGCACTGAACAAAAGCCAAGACAGCTGATCCCATGCCTTTTCAGTTTTACCTTCCTTCCAGTCATCCTGCTTTTGTCCTGTTGCTTTCCACATAAAACAGATTTTTGCACTGAAAATTAAGAACTCAAAGGGAGAATTATTACAGAGGAAGACTGAGAGGTGATCAGAGGTTACCTGGAGTAAAGGTATATGAGTTCTGCAGCTGAACTGAGAGCATACAGTAAACAAGCAGAGGAAAAAGAAAAAAAAAAAAAAAGTGGGGAGCAGAAAAGAAGAGAGGTAGCACTTTATTTGTTAAGTGCCATCGATGTTTAAGGCATAAGGCAGAAATTCCTGAATGAAGCAATTCATAGTTAAAGTGTTAAATTGTACCTTTAAAGAGGAAAAAAAAGCCCACACTGAGGCCAAGAAACCACTTACTGAGATTTCTCAGAATGTCTTCCAGCAGCTCTGGGGTCTGCTTTCCTCCCACCACTCCGGCAGAAAAGGAGTGTGTCTCCATAAATCTCAACTCCCTTAGAGGCCAGTGTCACCCTCACAGATATCCTCCATTCCCTCCAGGACTGCTGCCTCACCATCAGAGCTGTGTCTCTGCAGCACTCCATGCTCAGGAAAGAATCAACAGCAAGAGAAATGCAGAGAACAGGACTGCCAACCTAGTAGAGGACTGTGATGTGGTTTAACAGCAATTAAGCCCTACAGAGCTGCTCACTCTCTCCCCCTCAGTGGGATGGGGAACAGCATCAGAAGGGTAGAAGTGAGGAAACTCATGGTCTGAGATAAAGATAGTTTAATAGGTAAAGCAAAAGCTGCACATGCATGCAAAGCAAAGCAAGAAATTCTAATCTAAATCTCTAGCTCAGCTGTCCTCTCTCCAGCTGGGTCTGTCATGTTTTCATCAGAAGATACCCACCATTTTATGCAGTGTTACTTTTGGTTGTTTGGGGTTTTTTCACGTTTCTGTGCCTGTAGCTAATGAAGTTTGACCACTGCTGACTTCATCTCAAATATTTATGACAAATTACAAAAGGCATCTGTCTTGGCTACTGCAAGGTAAGGGCCTTCGGATAATTTAAACACTTTATAATCCTATCGTAGTGTGCCTGGATGCCAAAGGGTTTCTTTGAAATGCAATGATTTATGCGATGGGACAAGAGTGTAAGAAAGACTCTCTATTCCAGCAAACTGTTCTGCACTGATACCTTGACATTTACAAAACCAGAAACAACACCAAATAGGGAAAGAGTCATGGGTAACCCTCTCATTAAAGATGTAGGGTGGAAATATGACATGTAAAACCCTCTGAAGGAGTCCCAGTGTCATTCTTGAGCATGAAGCCCATATGAGGCACACAATGCTAGTCTTTCCCTTTCTCCCTCCTTGGCACCTTTGCATGCTCTTTGGTATTTTGCACGTGCTGGTAATGAAAAACTGAGTTTTGTCATCATCTAAAAGCATATCATGTGTTGTAAACAGAAGGAGAAAAGAAAACCACAGCCGGGTAAGCTGAGAAAGCTGCAGAAAGGTAGTGAGCCCTCCAGACAGAGCTCTTGGAAGCCGGTTCTCCTACCACAGAAAGCAGATAAAATCTAGACGAGGACAATCATATTTGGCCTAATATGACCCCTGCATTTAGAGTAAGATTCAGAAAGAAGTATGTGGCCTTGCAAGCACAAAAAGGTATTAAAGTCATCCATCGTAGAAAAGGCCATTAGGTTAAAAGGCCACTGATTGGAGGTATTTGTTTTCTCTACCCATATTTTTCATACCAGGAAATGTAAGACTTTTTGTGGCCTTTTCAGAAAATACCAATATCTACTATGCCAAAGTATGAAACAAAAAGAAAATAAGAATTCACTTCTGGTTTACAGCTGTTGTCCCAATAGTTGTATATGCACCAGTAAAGTATTACAATGGTCCAGAGAGACTTATTTGCCAAGCCACAAGCACATCAGTCTGCAGAAATAAACAGGGGCCAAGAGAAGAAAAGTCAGTCCTGTTGGAAGCCAAGTACGCTATTGCCAATCTTGCAATACTGTAAAACACTAGTCTTCCACCTCCAAACCATGAAAGTAAATATATATATATATATATATATATATATATATATGTACGTACTAGGTATTTTTATATGCCTTCTGCAAACCCCAAAGGTTCAAATGTACCATCTTCTCCACACCATCATGAGAGCTTAGTGCATTTCTTTTTAAACAAAAGCTAAGATTATCATGTAATTAAGTGGCTCTAGGCACTGAGCCTTAAAAAAAAATACCCTTTAGCGGATCCCTTTCAAACAATGAAAGATGGTAAGGCTGTAGAGAGAGAGCTGACAGAGGAAAGTCGAGTGAGGAGATACTGCAAAGGCTAAGAGTGGCCAAGCAGGGCTAGTGACAGTCTCAGCTAATTCACAGCAAGTGGGGTCTGCCACAGGAGTCGGGGGAAGAAAACAGCAAATATACAAACCTTCAGCCTTGGTGTTTGGCTGCAGCTCTGCTGTGCTTGATCTGCAATTCCTCCAGGAAATCCCACTGAGATTTTTGGCTGGGGCTTTGGAACAACTGAAGAGGAAACTTCATCGAGGCCTCTGCCTGTTTGGAGAGCACTTTATAAGTTTATGCTGTGCTGACTGAACACTTCTGCAGTGCAAACACCAGCAGTTAGACTTCTGGGCTCATATGCACAGCAGTCAAAGTTTGCAGAGGGGCTGCCAGCAAAGGACAGTCCAGTGAGGTGGGGCACAGGACGGCTTCTCTTGGCACAAGCTCTGGTGGATCTTATTCTTTCACTCTGCAGCTGTGAGTTGCGGTAGTTCCCCAATGGGTAGATGGAATCTGTTGTTTTCTCTCAAGAGAGTTACTAATCTTTTCAGCTACATAAATACACTTCTATTATTGTATGAGTAAATTGCCTTAGAAAACTGTTTCTTCAGAAAAAAAAAAAAAAAAAGCTGAAATTTCTTAAAAGGAAAATGTCAGTATATTTTTCATAATTATTCCAGTACTTTTTTCTACCACTGTTTATGGTAAAATCTTGATAGGTAGGAATTAGCATATACACTGGCATTATCATACCTGCTTAAGAATCTGAGTTTACCCAATCCCAAATAAAAAGTGAGACTTATATACCTCAATCTCCCTTGCTCCTGTGAAAATATCACCTAGATTTTTTCCCAAATCACTGCCTGCCTATATTTGTTTGTTATTACAACATTTGTCTCGGATGGTGAAGAGCTCTGAAAAGAAAAGGATTATACAATCCCTCCATCGGCATCACACTTCAGTGCTCACATCCAGCCCTTCCCAGAAAGATTCCAGTTCAGCAAGATATTTATCCAAATACTTAATTCTGCACGTAGCAGTCTGCGTTCACTCTGCCCCTTCCAGCATTAAGATGTGGAGAGTGCTTGGGGAACTGAGGCAGTGTTTAGCAGATTCAGATTTCAAGTGGTCTCTGAACCCCCTGAAAATGAGGGCAAAGCCAGAGGATGGATCTGCTCTATTTTACAAACAGCATTAGGTGTTTGCAATGATATTGCTGGAATTAAGAACACTTTCAGTACTTTAAACTAGATAGCCTTTTAAATAATTTCCTTTGTAAAAACAAATGAAACTGTGCAACAGGCACTGTCTAGATGTAATTTCCGAACAAATCTGCTCTGTGATTTCACCAGGAGGTCTGTAAGTGGAACACAAACAAGTCCACAGAATGCCGCCAAGTCCACAGCAGATTTGTGGAGATGCCTATGAATTCTTGTCAATTCTACCTTCATATTTTAATAAGTTAGAGAAGAACCCATGCCTAAGCAGAGTGCACTGGAAACCTGTAGGCAGACCTGTACCCAATTCATGTAATTAATTTCAATATCTAGTCTTACACCTGAGGAGCATTTAATGCATGCAGTGAACAAATGCAGTTCGGCTCTGTCTTCAACATGTATGTTTATTTGTTACTGTAAGGTTAACAACATCCCAACAACGATTCATATGGAACATGTAGTTATTAAAACCATAATAGTGGAAGAGACTGTAATACTTTTTGAGTCTGGTCCTGAAATTACTTGCCCAAACAGCAATTTTACATACCAGATCCCCTTTACATCCGCGGGGCTGGGAAGTTGCACACAGTTCCTAAGGAGCTCATACATTTTCCAAATTGCAGCTAGATGTGAATGTTTTGACTGGTCTGGGGGCCTATGCTGTAGCCCTGAAGATTTTGCCACAAATCTTGAGATATTTTGCCCAACAGAAATTCCAGCTCCTGGCAGAAGTGATCTGGCAGAATATCAGCTTTCCTTTGTTTACTTTTTGAAGCCTCAAATCTTCTTGGTTACACAGCAAAGTTCACCCATATAATCTTCTAGAGGCTTAAAAATCAGAAGTCAGATAAAATAAAGTCCCTGTTTCCTAGACTTAAAAATCCCCTGATTTTTAAACCAAGCTTATTACTCCAGGGATTTCAGCACTGGTTTTTGAAAAACTGGGTCTGCGATCCTGATTGAAGGTCTCCCAACATCATCAGCAGCACAGCTCTCCTGGCTTTCAGGGGCTGTAGATTTGACCTGATGTGATTTATTAATCACAGCTTGGCAAAAATACTTTTCAGCTGGCAGCATTAGCAAGAGGCAAGGAGATGAGAAGCAGGTGTAACGTTTTAAGAGAGAGGACTGTGCCTCCTGACTTTATAATCTAATGTTTTTACTTTACAGTTTTAAATTTCACATAAAGCTGTCACAAAGCCATTTAGTAAACAAGGGAGGGAGCAGCAGTGCTCGGGCTGGCGGCAGCTGAAATCGCAACCGCAGCTTCTGACTGGAGGCTACTGTGCTGAGACCCACTCTCCTGCAGCTGCAGGGCCCTGCCAGCGTCAGGACACCACTGTTGTCCTGCTTAACTAATACAAGGAAAATGTAAAAAAGCAAAGGCCGTGTTTACATTCTCCAGTCAGTGTTTTATTGCAGCAAATGATGTCTGGAGGTGTCTGAACTTTGGTGGTCCCATGCATGCTTGCATGCACATCTCAGGTTGCTCTCTAGGCTTTGCTGGGCACCCAAAGTGCAGCTGGAAGAGCCTGACACATTTTCATTGTAAATGCTGCACATCAACACTTGGCAGCCTACAGAGGCTGCTGGCCCACCATGCCCCTGAAAGCTGTGACCCCTCAGAAATGTGGGGTTTGCAGGGCACACCCAGTTTTTCAGCAGGTGCAACCCCCCCAGAAGACATCATCACAGAAGCATTGGAGTGGGATAGTGAACCTCCCATGCTCCTTCTGTATGGTCTCAGCACTTTCTAGGTGTTTCCTCCTGCCTCCAAAAGGAAAAGAAAAAAATTTTGCCATGATCACGGGCGTTTCTAACTCCTGGGCCGATTATTGCACCTTTTCAGTCAGGGTTTAAGAAAGTAAAGTGACTCCAAGGTGCACTGTGCCTGCAAGAGGTGGGGGCCCTGGACCCCTCCATAGGAAGGGCATGGAGAGGAAGACCAGCAAAAGCTGCACAAGATTGAGTCCCCCTGACTTTCTTCCAAAAAAAATACTTGCAGAGAAACCTGGAATTATATATAAGTAAAGTTGCCTTTTGATATTACCACGTAATTTCCACTTCTGGCAAAGAGATTTTTGCCCAGGCTAATTTGGAGACATTTCCCTTCACCACATTGGCACCGCCGTGTCATTTTTGATAGAAGCCTCATTCATCGGGAGAGTCGAGGCAACCCATTCCCCTCTCGCTTCTGCAAACAGGGCTGTTTGTTGAGTCTCTTGAAAGACACTGCGAACAGATAAACATGCTACACATGAAGCACATTAGGTGGAGGTGAAATACAGATGATTGTATTTAAGGGCTTACAATAGTTGTTAAGAGCTTCTAACCACAGGCTCTGGCAGGGCTGGTCCTCAGCTTACAGTGCATGTCTTGGCTACATCCTCAACTGACTTTCTGTTTCTACCTCTTGAAACAGGGCCATTCTTGTCAGTTTGGTGGCAATGGGGAAAAAAAAGAAGGGGAAAAAAAAAAGGAAAAAAATCAACTCTGTTAATAGGATTATAAGATTTGGGGAATATAATGTTGTTGCAGATCATTTATTTTGAAAGCTGATTTCATTTTAGTGAAAACAAGCTCAGCCCTGCACACTGGGGGTTTGCAGCCATGATGCCAAACACAATCACTGCTGGTTTGAAAGATGTGATTGCTTTTTAATGTGGAAATTTCACAAGGTTACAAAAGAGGAAAAAATTAAACTCCTTTCTTATAACAAAGTCACCCTGGGATATGCACTACAATGCCCTGACAATGTCCAGATACTCTGACCGCATTGCACATCAGAAAGGTGGAAGAGTGTGATTTACACCATTTCGCAATTGGGATTTTTTTCACACAGCTGAAAAAGCCGAGAAGTTTTGAGCAGAAATGAAAACAGCACTTCGTAAAATGCATTTGGAATTGCACAAACACAACCCAGGGGTCAAGGAAGTAGAGGGTGGATGAGAAAAGTGTCCAGAGGGATAAATGAGGAGATAACATGATCTGCCTTCATGCCTGACAGCTCCGGACCCACGGTGGCAGCCCCTTCAGCGTATTGAAAACTAAGCTCCTCCTAAGCATAGCAGACAATCTTTATATTTGTTAGACATCAGAATAAAAAATTGTAATCAGCATCGCTGGCCTTTTCAATAGCAACCTCCCAAAGGGCTTAAATATATTCTAGAAATAATGGCTAAGCCCCATTTTCCTGGGTGTTAGATGATGTTCTGTCATCATCTCAGAAGAACCATTGTTGTGACAAAAGCCTCATGGCACAGCCCGGACGGGGCTGAACTGGGAAACAGGCACTAGCAGGAATGTCCCAGTCAGAGGAATTCATCAGGAGGGACCAAAAGGAATGAATTTTTCCCATGTGCTCTTAGAAGAGTGATGAAGGGGGTAGCAAGGCTGCCCCTTTCTGAGTTGGGGGAGCAGTACAGACACGTGAACTCTCTTCTCCTTTGTAGTGAAGATGCCGCTTTTGATCTACAGTGCAGGGAGTGCTCTCCCCAAAGGCAGGGGTTAGGGAGAGGGTAGATCTGGAGGGAGGCACAGAGGATGGAGCTGAAGCACTGCCTCAGAGCAGGGGATTGAAATGACATATGCGCCGTGGAACCTTTTTCTTTTCAGAGCAATTTGCTATCATTATATTGCCCGTGCATTTCCAATACATGTCAGCCTGTTCTCTTTTAACTTGGCGGGAGGGGAAGGTGCTTTCATTGCAGGGCTCCTTGCAGAAGCTCACCAGACATTGTTATTATTACATCTGCCGGGCACAGCACAGAATGATGCATGTTCATTAAAGGAATGGGGTTAGAGTAGGGCAAATTCATTCTGTCCCTGTTAGAGAATACTTGAGCGGGCTTAGATATTTTTATATACAGAAATATTCCAAATTTTAAAAGCAGGACAGTTTCTATCCCTTTATCTTCAGTTCAGCTTCTGGCTGGCATTACAGAAATCATTTAGCTTTGTTCGCCTGGATCCTGTCAGTGGTAAAAGTACAGAAAACTGCTAGAACAGCATTTATTAAGGACTTCAGAAAGTTACAAATTATAAGACTTCCATATAACTATTTCAATTATGATTCCTCTTCTGCTTTAACTCACATGCTTCTCTAAATATTGGGGTGCAGTGTGTGGTTCTATATCTGCATGTGTGAAAGGGAGGTGCGGTAAGATTTGAAACAAAAATTCAGATTTCACTTCTTCAACCAGATGCTTTCTCATTCACGTGCCAAGGAACGGAGCTGACAATTGCTCTATGTGCCTGGACCAATACACTCAACTGAGCCTTAACACTGATAGGCAACACACAGAGGCTAATTTAGTCTCTGTTTCTGCATTTTCAGCTATTAGTACAAGGAAAACTATGCAGAGCAGAAAAGTAGTTTTGGTTCCCTCATCTATTTCACACTGGTGTTGGTTCGACCCCAAAGTGCCCAAGTGTGACCAAGCCCTTCCACCAAACTTTTCCTTCTGTTCTTGTATGGGAGATTGGTAGCTGGGAAGGGCATTTTCAGCTGGAGAACAGCCAAACCCAGCCATCTCTGGCTGTTTAGCTTTGGAGTCAAGATTCCTAAGGGTACAGAGAGGCTCTGCAAATTCTTTGGTTTCTTCTGCAGAACTGTGAAGATGACATCAGTCAGTTCCTCCAAAGAATCAGAGGACAGCAGAGGTCCCATACACTCAGACCCATGGCTTGCAACCACCAGAAAACTGTGGACTTCATAATGGAAATACTTGAACTCATCCTGCATCACGTGGTGAAGGAGCTTCAGGAAGAAGCATCAACAATAGCTTGCCACAGATTTACGCCTGCCCTTTCCTCTCTTGGAGCCACTGACATGGCATTTGAAAAGGAAGGTGACGCTGCTGGGTGATGGTGATGCCTGCAGTGCCTCTGTCCAAAATGACAGCCTCAGAAAGTGCTTTCAAAGGACTTGTGGAGCCAGGCCAAGAGGTGGGCTTGGGAGACAAGATGGCTAGTATTTGCACTGTGGTTCACCATGGTCTCCTGAAGAAGTGTTGAACCGTGAGGAGGCTCTCTCTTGCTCACTCCCTTTTTTTCACTCAGAAGCCCGACTAACAAAATCAAAAGCGCAGCTTGAAATGAACCAACTGCACACAGGTTTCCTCGTGGCATGACAGGCTATCGCAGCCTTAATGGTAGGCTGCTAGACTAGAAGCAGTCTTTCATTGAGTTTGTCTTACTGAGAGGAAAAACTGCTTTGTGTAATAACTTTATGGTAAATGTTGGCAAAAGATTTGCACTGCATACTGAAAGAGAGACATTTCTGACCACAGCTCATGAACCACATTTATTTACTCTGGCATTTGTCCATTATTTGTTCATAGGCTTTCTGTCTCTGCTAAATGTGTTCCAATTTTGGGAGCTAAATCATTGCCAGTAGTTTCCAGGACATTCCGCTAGGCTAAGCAAAATTGCCCTAAGCAGTTGTCAGAAACCACTGGAGTAGTATTTTAAATACAGAGTATTTGAAGAAAATATAAGATACCAAGCGTCCTATCTGTCTGGATCCTGTGTGTTGTAAAAAGTTAGGGAACTGAAGCAGAGGACTTACAGCCCTGCCTGACTTTCCTGAACCATTTTCCAGACGCAGAGGGTTTAAAGCACTGCCTGTCTTTCCTGAGCTATTTTCCATAATTTAATGAACCAGTCTGATTTTAAAATGAGGATAATAATTAAAAATATGTATATGTATTTGTCAGCAGCCCTCCAGATAGAAATCATGCCCAAAATTCTACCTGGAAAATCCTAATTATTTGCTTCTTTATAAAAATGAACTACAAAATACAGGAAGAAAGCCATAGAGCTGTCAAAACTGACACTCAGTTGCTATCAGATGGCCTTAGAAAAATGTCTATGTATAGCTCAGACAGGCGAGTAGGATGGGAATCACTTTTCTGGACCATCCTGATGCATCTACCCACTGTCCTATATCTGATAGAGCTCAGAATAACCTAATGTCTTATCTGTCCTGACAATAGCCTAATTGCAAAATAATCCCAAAGACTGTGAGTGCTGGTTTGAAGTAAGAGTTTCTATATTTTTCTCTAGTGTTCTTTTTCTTGGCATTAATTATTGTAACTGCAGATAGCATTACTGTCCGAAAGAAAGCTCAGTGCCTCTTCAGACTGTTGAATTCCTGGCCTGCGTGGCAAAGCGATCCAGAGTCAGTGTGAGCCCTCTGAGAGCAGAAAACTTGCCTGCTAGTGGTCTGGACTTAGCTGCCTTTCATTTTCATCAAGTGTCCACTTTTTGCTGTGAATGACAGGGTACAGTGGCTATTTTCTCTACTTTTATCATGTCCCTTTATTTTTCTCTCCATTTCAATTAGAAACAAATCCCAGCTTTCCAGTTTCTCCACCAGTGAGTCAGAGTAATTTATGAGCTCATTTCCAAACACACTCTCTTTCTGCTGACAAAACAGCCAGACACACCTCTGCAGTGTTGGGGTAAGTGGTGGTAGTGATTTGTGTAAGAGCTTTCTGCTATCCTGCTCCTTATCCATCCCATTAAATCTCCCATCAAGGGTTTTAACCTGCAGTTTCACATTAACAGAACATCTCAACGAATTGCCAACTAGGATTCCCCTCTAAATCAGTGCTTCGATTTAGAGGCCTTTGAATAAAGGTAGGGGGTTTTTTCCTATCAAAAAAAAAAATTTATCAACACTGAATTTCAGCTGTTATTTTATTACCGTTTATTTAATTTATTAAATTAGTGATCTGTTTGAAATTACATGTACCTCTTCAAAATGCTCCTTTCACACAGCAAAAAAAAAAAAAAAAAATCATGCTGGCCTCATACTTTTCATCACTCTACCCAACTGTATAGTGAACACAGTAGTAACACCAATATAGTAATAGCAGTATAGTAAGTAATGACACTGGTCCTAATAAATGGAGTATCTCAACGGTAAACCTTTTACTTTGGCAAAAGCTTGCTATTTAATATCCATATAAATAATTGTTTATTCACTAGCTTCAAAGAGCACTTCACTTCCTATGCCTCAGCCTTGGGTTTTTTTTCCTTAGCTTCATGTGTGTATTTTGTTAGAGGTTTAGTGGAAATCCAGAGAAATGGGTGCCTGGTTCACCTTTGTGCACCCTTCTGTGGACATGAGCAAAGATTCAGAGAGATCAGGGAGGTATGATTCGACAAAATCTGCACCAAACCTTATCTGCTCATATATTCCTGCTCACGTATTCCTGTTACTGTTTTATTTTTACTTGCCATTTGATGAATTTAATGGGTGCAGATAAGATTCCCACTGGTCCACAAATCCCAAATTATCTATGTATTTTTAAATCCTAGTAGTCTAAGCACAATCCTAATACTTTAAATATTATGTCTTCTATCTCCTAGAATTTTTCCTATTCCCACCAGTAATAAGGAAATGCAAATCTAGTTGAAGTGGTAGATTTATGCTGTATGGTGATTCATTTGCTTTTAATTTACCGCTTTGCCTCAGTGACACCTTTGTTTCACATTCTGTACCATTACTAGTACTAGAAAAGAGGACATGGAGAATAACTTTTCAAAACCTTATATAATAAAAAACTTCCTTAGTATCCCCTTTAATTCCTGAGAGCCCAAGCAATGCTGCAATTCCCTTGAAGCCTTCAGACCTGTGATATATTCAAATTCTTATTCTGTTTGAGACATGCAGCTACTTGGGACTGTAAAAAGCTATAACGACTTCTTAGTTTTCCTCTTACTTGTTCACTGCCAAAAGGCAGCACAGTTATCATTCACTGGTGCATTAGAGTATATTTTCTAACAAAAAAAAAAAAAAAACAAACCAACAAAAACAAAAACAGAAGGACTACAGTGGTGAAGCAGCGGCATCTGGAAAAATCAAACAATGTGAGTTAATACATTCTTTGTGGGCTGAAGGAAGCAATGGAGTCAAAGAAGGCCTTTGGATGTTATGTTTTACAATACCTCTGGAGGCCCAAATCCCACTGTAGGCTGTTTTCTTCCTGCCTTTGGACAAGCTGAAATTAACTGGTAATAACACACAATTAAAAGTGCATGTGTGTGTCTGTGTGACTTCGCCCTAATTCCACTCCTTTTGTGCATTTTAACTTTAAACTTTCAAACGGTGGTGAAGAGGAGACAGACAGGTATACATAGCAGCCACATCAAAATCTTGGTGGGGCAAGGGGAACATTTGACACCTCCTTGTTTCAATGCCCCTTGTCTGTTTTTAATTTCACTAAATCGCTCCCGTCTGGGGATTGTATATTTTCAGTGGCCTCTCCCAGCAATGCAGAGGTAGAGTGTTAGTGTGCCAAACCCCAGCTATGCTCAGGCGCGGGGCTGCAGATTTGCAGAAGGCAAGAGGGGAGTCAGCTCATGGAACCAGCCATTCTCCCAACTTAACTCAGGTCTTAAAGCAATGCCAAGAAATCTCACTTGCCCTTTTCCCTTCAGAGTCATCTTACAAGGGAAGAGGTGCACAACCTGGGTAACAAACTGGCTAATAATCTTCTCGCATTGCAGTTTTGAAAGTATCATCAAGGTCTGTGTGTCTGAAAGGTCCCCTGTTAGCGAGAGAATACTGGACTGCAGTTGCTGCTCAGGACAACAAGGATTATGCAGGTTTGGGGTAGGGGGTTTCTTGGTTTTAAAAGGCAAGTAGGATCTGGCCCTGAGCACCTCCAGGGAGAGAAATGGCTTGGAGGGGTAATTTGAAGAGGATTTCACTGGACAGCTGTAGGCATGATGGAGCCTGGACTCCCTGTCTGTTGCCATGGAGGCAAGTGGAGCTTTTGCTTCTGGTTTTTTTTGAGAGAAAAGCTCGAAGAGAGAGCCCAAAAGAGAAAGTTTGTGCAATCTTGGTAGGAGCTGTTTCATAGCAAGGAAAGTGAACAACAAGACAACATTAGGCAAGAAAAAAAGAAGAGCTCCTCAGTCACCTGCTCCAAGGCTGAACACCACTGTCACAGGGCATAACCCTACATCCCTCCTCCTCTGAGCAACTCACCAGAGAGATTCTCTCTCAGGCACTGAACAATGAACAGCAAATTCAAATGCTTATGCCTGAGCAGAAGCCCTTCATATATGGACACATATCAGGATGTAAAGCAAAGCCATTCCATCTAGTATTGGTTTGCACAACTCACGTGCATTCATCTTGTTGTGCATGGATAGAGATATGAGACAAGGCCAGAGTGAAGACTGGGCAGACTCCAAGGCTGTGTGGCTGCTGGGAGGGTTGCAAAGGGAGCCAAAGGAAGGGTTGCCTCTAGGAGCCAGGGAGCTAAAATAACCCTCAAGATAAAGCCAGCCAAGACACATCATGAATTACTTTGACCCACTGTATCTTCTCCTCCAAAGTGCAGGATTTGGCCTCAGTACAGCAAGGAAGCTGAAGTGGTAATAGGCTACTTTGAGAAATCACATTGTGCCATTGCATGGTCCTGAGGATGCAATGAATGATTTGCACAATAGGCTGGTAAGGCTATGAAAAGATAAGATACCTGAGCCTCTTCCACTAGAACTTCATTACATGAAAGCACACTTCTTTGAGATTAGAAAGATTTTTTTTCCTCCCCTGCACTCACTGAGTTCTCTGTGAATTGAGCATTACAGTGGCTTTGACTGTAACCATTATAATCATTTTCCAGTGCTAATGTTGTGGTTTTAATGAAAGGAAACAGCAAATGGTGTATCGACTCATATACACAAATCTGTACTTCATTTGCACAAAATAGCTTCTGGATGGCTTTCCTCCATGTTTTTGGTCAAAGCCACTCTTTTTGAGAAATGATCAATGTCTACAACTGTTTGCTCTTCCACAGATAAAGCAGATGCTATTCATTACTGCATTTGCCATTCATATATTACTACTTTCCCCAAAGCAGCCGCAGTGGGTCATATGTTTATTTTTCTTTAAATCCTTTTGTTCTTAAATCACTCCACTTTTGCTTTCAGGATATGATGAATAATTAATGCTGTAGTAGCAGCATTATTGAATTAGGAAAGTCACTGGCAGCTTCCAAAATCATTGAGACAACCAACAAATAAACACAAACCACTTCTTTAGACTTAGATGTAGCGAAGCGGTGTGATGGTGTTGAGATAAGAAGAGGCCAGGCTGATGTGAGTACCTTTAAAGCTGTAGGACAGACTTACTATTGCTCTCATGTAAATCATAGCAGGTCTGATAGCAATGCAGATATTTTGAACAATTTTGCAATAAATAATAATGTTAAGAAAACTAAGACCTGATATGAGTATTTGGAGAGAATTCTGTTCTACGAGAAGTTATATGATTATAAAGAAATGATTTTATGGTTTAGGTTTATTTAAAGAATAGAGATTTGAAGTTGATACCTTTCAGGTAGGTGTTCAGCACCTCCCAGGGATTACAGCCAGCAGAACCAGCAACAATTTACCAGGAAAGGAGAGAGATCATAGATTTCCAGATTAACCGTTTGCAGTTACCACTGGAATATCTGGTTTGCAAGCAGAGTTAGCCTACTGTTTGTGGTGATACAAGAGACTGTAATATGGTAAAATTCCAGTTAAATGTCAGTTAGTGTGAAACAGGAAAGCAGGATTAAGTTCATTTTCCTACATTCGTATACAGAAGGTTTCTACTGGCTTCCCAACAAGGCTCTTCAGGTTTCCAGATGATCCCATCCCTCATGTATTTCATCACAGCACCCTGGTGGACAGCGGAGCCAGGGGTCAGGCAACCGCTTGCACTACTGAACTTTTAAAACTCCTTTATGCAGAAATGAAGGACTGAAAAGACTGTGGAGTGGTGAGAAATAAACCCTAGCATCTCCAGCTGTCTCAGTTGGCAATTTGAAGGGAGAAACTTCTGCGGGTATGGCACTGCATCTTTATTGACAGCAGTAATAATTATGGCTTTCCTCAGCTGGGGCTATCCCTGAGCACACTGCAGGGATTCCT
Source organism: Empidonax traillii (assembly GCF_003031625.1). NCBI lineage: Eukaryota > Metazoa > Chordata > Aves > Passeriformes > Tyrannidae > Empidonax > Empidonax traillii. The sequence goes on from NW_020955223.1 coordinate 1,122,100, forward strand.
GATTCTTGTCCCTGCAGCTCTGTTTAGGATTTCTGTAGATATCAAGAGACTCTTGTTAGTGACTTCTGTGTACCCCTGAAAATAAAGGGCCTTTACTGAGTGCTGTAGTGCTATATACTTTCCTGACCTTAAAATCTTTTTTTATTTTTCATTGACTTGTTCCTTTCTAGGGCTGGGTAGGAAAAATAGTTTCCCTGTAGAGTAAAAGATCTCAAGGTTTCAAGATGGTCCCTGTTGCTGTTCTACTTCAGTATGCTACTAAACCCATCTAAATGGGGCCCTCTTTTAGTAGTCAATCTCTAGGGATTAAAACTCTCCCCAGCTCTGTTAAAGAACTATGTAAAAAATATTTCCATTAAAAAATAATAAAAAAAGAAAGAATAAAATCTACTGTAGTGCAGGATCAGCTCAGTGTGCTGGAAGAGAGGGGGATGCTTTTGCTCTTTCCCTGGCTGAAGCAGTTGCACTATCTACAAGTAATGACATGTCAGTCTGGGAAGAGACCTGGACTTCTATCGGTTCCTCCCAGCATGGTGATGTAATTCCTGGACTATAAGCTCAGGCTCTTTGATCCTCTTGCCTAATGATTGCCTTGGCATCTATGCAAACTGGAGTATCTCCAACAGGAGAAGCTGTTATTCTGAAGGAACCAGAAGCCCAGAACTCACCCAGGCTGTGGGGTGCTGATTTCCACGCTCCTGGGTCAATTTAAAGAGATTAATCCTACATATGGTCTGCTGTTCTGGATCTGAATATTCTACTCAGGGAGTTCTGGCTGCCCTGAGGCAGCTAATGAAGGTCTCTTACTTTGATCAGAAACTCACTGAACCCATGACCATCTTACCATTGAAAGTTCTGAGTTTGACAAATCAGTATTTTCTGATTTGAGGACTTTATTTCAGAGAACTTCCATCTATATTCCCTGTCACCTTTGCCTGTAGATCTTTAGCAGATTTCTCTGCCTGCAAGTCTTCATTTTTCAAAGAAGTTTTCATTAAACTCATTTATGGAAAATTATTAGAGACTACTTCATGAGCCTTTCTACAGCATAGGTTCTGCCTTTGTTCTCACCACGCTTTTGGTCAGCTTACAGCTGTGCTTACCCAGGTGCAATTCTGGACAGTTCTCTCTCTTCATCCCCCAGCACTGGTAGGAAACAAATTGCTAAAATCCTTAATAGAAATTATATATGTGTTACATCTCCCCAGCTGAACAGGTATATCTAAGTTATTACGGGGATAAACTGGATGTCCCTTCCATGGGATTAGTTGTGGGCACAGGGCAGGGGCTATCAAGGGGAGAGGTGAAGTATGGCCCTGATCCTTTGAAAACCGCAAAACCCATAAAAGGATCAATCAAAATCTTTTCCCATAACAGACCTACCCACCTTTCCTTTATTTCCTCCCCTCACGTGGAATAACTGGTATCTGGAAGCCTCTGCTCTTCTTCTGCTTGTGTTAAAAAGAGAGAGGGCAGGAGTCCTGCTAGAGCCAGCAGAATTCAACCACATTCACCCCCTCGCTGCTCAAGCTCAATGTTTTTGATGTTCCAACTAAAGAAAATATCTGCAGATTTTTTTGTCCTCAGAATGAAGCTTCCCACTGCTAGCCTTGGGAGACACAGAACATCCCAGCTAGGCAAGAGCTCTTTATGGATATTTCTAGTGCTCAGAGGAAGAAGGGAAAAAAAAAAAAAAAACAACTACAGCAAGTTTATGGTAATTACTTTAATGAGGCAAAGCCCTTTAGAATGCAAACACACTCAACAATACACAAAGAAACAATCAAAAAAAAGTGTTTTATACAGGCTGTTTTATAAGGAGGTAATAAAAGCAATTGTATGGCACACTTGGTTGCATAAACAGGCTCACCATGGAAGGTGTTTGTGTGAGAGCAGGACTATGAATACTTAATTGCTTTCATTATTCTTATTTTCAGTACAAAATACTTCAATCAAAACTTAATCTGTGGCTTGATTTTTAAATAAAAAGGTTATATTCCAGTTCTATTGTTGTAAATATAATAAAACATGGTCTTTCTGTTAAACAGTGTTCATTTCTCACTGCTTATAAAGTGGTATAACAGTGATTAATATCTGCATCCCTGGCAATTTCAAAATATTTTTCAAAGGTAGGATCACTATTTCTCTTCATATGGAAGGAAGACCAAAATGTTCAGAAGGTCTTCTTCATTAATGATGTGACTAGAAGTCATGAAAACCTTTGGTGAGATCCTTCTGTGGCTGCTAATCCTGTTTGAACCAGGCCCCAAAAGAAATGCAGATTTCAGATATATTCTCATTCACACATATCTTCTGATAAACACAGTGACTACAAATAAAGAATGTAAGGAAATATGAATTTGAGGACCTCAATAAGTTGCAAAGTACAAAACTGAAAAAATGTCACCCATTTTCCCTTACCTCTCAGGAGAATAAATTACTCAGACAAAAGGGTTGTATGAATTTGAATACAATCTGGTGTGTCTGGAATGTTGTATTCTGCATTAAGGATTTTTTTTTTTTAAAATATGTACTGTTACATTTGCGCTTTTGTGGCATCTAGACCACAGTAATTTTCAAATACTTAGACATAAGAATTCCTTTTTATTTCCTCTGACTTTTTGCTTGAGGAAGAAACACAGAACCCTCAAAGACCTGTTGTGCACATAAACTGAGCGACAGGTCTGGAAAGATTTAGGGAACAAGACTGTCTTATACAGGAAAATGAATATCTGGATGAAAAGGAACTATACGCATTAATGGTTTGTACTTTAGAGGCTGAGCACATTGCTGTGAAATAACATAACAGAGTGACACCAGAAAGGCCAGAGTCACTGTCAGTGAAAATGGATGTTTCTAGGAAAGATGTGGTGGTTTCTGTTTTTGAACTGATGGTAAAGGATGACTTCAAATTTGATATCTTAATTTATCTATTTAATTAAAAAGAATCTTCTGCTAAAATATACAGAGAGAAGTAGCACTTTTTCAGTTCACTAGGCCTATAATAACTTTTATTCTTGAAACTGTCTGACTGTTAGTGCTACAGAAAGTCTACCAAACAGGAAATATCATTTTTATTTTCACCTTTCTCATCATTACAGATAGCATAATGCTGTCAGGGATCAAGAAGGTACCATTTAATATTTCCTGTTACATCACTAATGCCCAAAAACATTTCCCATGAAGAAAAAAAATAAATTAAAAAAATAATTAATTAAAAAAAAAAAAAAAAAAAAGCAGAAGTTCTCATTATGCCCTATCCCAGGGAAAGTAATTTTAACACTTTCCATATCACTACAGTAGAACTACTGCCCAGGAGAACAAACACTTAACTAAGTTGGTGAATATTTTAAACCACCTATGAGCTGTACAAAGAATATAGACTTTCCTATAACAGAACTCTGATCAGCTCCCACAGCTTATGGCAAAATCAGCCTTTCAGGCATTTATTTACGTGGTGTCAAAGGGGCCAGGAATGTCCAAGGGGCCAATCAACTGCTGTTCTTTCAGCAATATATTCTTACCCTTTTCTTAGATGTCAAAACCAGATTGTTTGCTGACATCTCTCAGTCTTCAACAATTAAAGGCAAGACAACATATTGATGATGATCATGTGTTCATATATGTGGCTGCATCTATAAGAAGGAATTTTATGAATTTATGAGGAAAAATTAATTTCCAAATTGTATCCAAAAATATACAGAAGAGATGCATATATATGCACATATATATATATATGTATATATATACATGACTGAATGCCTAAACATATTTTAAGAATATATATGTGTTTGTATGTATGCATTTCTGCAGGCCAAAAAAGCTTTGATGAATTAAACACCTTGATGTACTGAACAGCTCCTTTAAGCCAGGTAAATTATGCTTTCTAACCTTATAGTATATGTGTTTGATTAATTTAGTCATGAAAAGAACCAATTGCAAAACAAAGATTCTACATGTACCATGGTCCCATTGGACTCATTTCTCCTAGAAAATAGCTTAATGATGGTACTTAAGACCAAATTTTTGCTTACAAAGTAAATGGGTATCTAGGTTTGGATTAGCTATTGTGCAAAATGGTCTAGCACAATAATCTGAAATTTTCAGAAGGAATCCAGACCATGCTTTCCTCTTAGTATCCAATTCTTCAAGGATTAGAAAGCAAGTCCTCAACCAGAAATCCAAACACATCGAAACAATCTATAATACACTACAGAAGTGGAATTGAAAAGATAGGTCATTCAGTCTAATGAGGTAGATGGGTGTCTGGAAAAATGCTGAATGCTGTCTGCTATCAACAGCCTTCAAGATCAAGGAGTCTAGCAGAGGTAGATTCAAAATTAGTCACAAGCTAACATCTTCTTACAAGGACTTGTGAAGAATAGTCAGGAACGAGCCATGAGAAACTTTTGAACCAGTCCCTCAAATAATCAGAGAGGCTTAGTGAGATGCCACCATATGATTATCTGACTGATCCTAAATGCATTGACTCTAAGATCATAAAGTATAGCTTTATGTTTGTGTGTTTGTTGTCACAGAGGAGTTGTCAATTTTCCTTCCCCAATCCCTTAACAGAGGTCCCTTGTTGCAGAAATCAGGCTACAGTGAAGGTAGTCATAGATAAAGCACGCAGTGCTCCTTTGACCCTCTCCTGCTTTGGTTTCCCCTTTTCTAACAGGAAGCTTTCTGCACTGGGGGCTCAGCTGAGTTCATCCTGTGACAAGATATCCACCTAAGCCACCTAATAATGGTCCATGATTACCTTGGAGAGGCCTCATTTCTCCAGGCCAGTGAACACCTTCACAGTGATGCTTACCAGTGGTACCTTCCCCTTCCATGGCAGCTTGTCCCTGTGCTCTGGAGACAGCACTGAGAAAAATGCAAATGACTGCCACATGCAAGCATACTGATCAGGCTACTGACTGCAAGCAGCAGTCTGCAATGATGTTGCATTTTCATTAAGGGCCTCAAAATAGCAAGAATCAAAATAGAGATGTTAACACTGAGCTTGGCTTGTTTTTCATTCCAGCTTATGTATCTTAAATAGTAGGTGAGATATCACACTCTGGGTGTGAACCTGCAGTCAAACCAGGTTGCTTGATTTGGCTCTATGTGATGTAACACGTTAGTGACTGTATCTCAATCACTCCTTACTGAGTCTGCACACTGATCAAACCCATAACAAAGGCTTTACAAAGCATCATGATCCAAGTCTTTGGATGGTGTAAATGGGCACAGTAGCCATGGTCAATCCCCATTTCCAACAGCTCTTCCTCTTTACCTCTGTTTTTGTCACAATTGCATTGGTAAAGTTGCTTACTGAGAAAAAAAATAAAAAGCCTGTTTGCTTAGAAGAAATGCTGCCCAAGAGCAGTTTACATCATGTGCTGTCTGGAAGCTATTCTGTGAAACATCGTAATAATTGCTTTTCCTGGACTGAGACACTTATTAGTAGCAGCTAAAGTTAACAGATTGGAAGATTGCCTGAAGATGATGGATGGGTTTTCTCAGATAGTAGATTTCTGGTCATTTTCCATGGCAGCTGTAAATTTAAAAATAATATAAAGTTAAGCAGTGGAAGAAAAGAATTAACAAATATTACATAACTGCTGACCTGAACATTAGTCATCCTAAATTAATGTTAAAGTGTTACATATGATGAGCCAAACATTGCCCTAGGGTGTATACAGAAGTTTCTCATTGATTACAAATGGGAAATGGCACATGTATGTGAACACTAAATTTAGCCAACTGCTTATTTGGGATTTTTAATTACTGCGTGTGGGAGGTGGAGACATTTCTGTTTTAGAGTCCCCTGTCATACTAGTGATCTGGAATAGAACTATCAAGAGCCATTCTCTGATGTGCAGTCAATATCTCAAGTTATTGCAACAATATCTCTACATATTTTTATAGCTGAAGAGTATTAATTCTCTCCAGAGTTCAGGAGTCATTTGATATGCCTGATGTTCAGTTTTAAGGTTGCTGCAGTCAAAAAATAATTTCTTTCTTAACAGAATGAAGATTTTTGTCCACAACCAAAATTCCTTTTACACTAAAACACCATTTTTCATAGACTTTGTCCTAATTTACCCTATTATTTTTTATGAAATCACGTCGTCTTCAGGTGAGTAAATACAGAGGAGCTGCCAGAGACGTGGAAAAACACTCAAACCAAAACAATCAAATCTGACACAAATGAAGAAGTCTTGCACTCAGAGATACCATAATGATTCCTCACCTCCTCTACTGAATCTGAAGGACAGAAAACCTACAATAGCCCTGGCAAGCCCATGGACACACACAGACCTTTACCTTGTGAACATCTAACTCCTCTCAGTTCCTTTTGCACTTACCTAACACTGTTATACTAATTGCTTAGGCATATTTATGCTTTACATGCTGCTAGTATTCATATATATTAGCTATAGGACATTGCTTAGTCTTATATTTAATGTCTTTCAGACTTTAGGTATAAATAATCCACAGTAGTTGCACTGAAAACAACTTAACTTGAATGCCAACCACAGAATATTGTTAGCATCAGGTTTATTCAGGGCCTATTTACTTCTGTTTATCCACAGGATTTGGTAATAAATACATGTATTTCAGGGCTCTAGGTACATTAAACACACTGAATAGTCAAAGCCTGTAGAAGCTAATTTCCCTGTCATTGCATTATAGTTAAATTGGTTACGCATGTCTCATTCAATTATGCAACTTGAAGAATATCAACAACATAGGTTCCTGATTTCAATAGTACATATGCTGGTTTTAGCACTTACAATGGATCAGCTTTTAGCATGAGACACTGAACTCATCATGCTTTGAATTTCGGAGTCCCAGTTTCAAACGTAATACTGTCTTAGTGTATGTGTCATTAATGGCTTTTCTTGTTATGCTTTCTGGATGTATACTATAATCTTTAGTACAAATCAAAGTGAAGACTGGAAGGTAACTCACAATGGATATATGCAGTTAAGCGTTTACAGCAGCAGATTCTTTATTGATATCAGCTTAATCAAGTAGTTATTCAACCAGTAACAAAATGTGCACAATAGTCAAATAAACTATTTGATGTTAAATCCTGACATAAAGAAAATCCCAGGTATACTATCAAGTCTCTTCAATGGGACTTTTTTTAATGCTACCTAAGTGGAAGGCACTCTGCTACTACAGTAGTACAGAAGGAACAAGGATTCCCTGGAAGGGTTAAATTAATATTCACATGAACTGACATACTGTTATGATTTTAGCATTTTGTAATAGCAATAAAACACATATCAAATTCATTAAACACTAGCTGACAGATCTAAAAAAAAGTAGGCATCAGCTGGGATTTGTAATTGAATGAATGTTCTCAGTGTTCCTTGACTTCTGTATGAGGCTTCATACTCCTTAGCACCTTCACCAATGGTCTTGTAAACGTGTCCTAAATACCACGTGTTTGGCAGGATGGTATACAATGATGACAACTGGACAGTCAAACATAAACTGGGAATGGTACAGGAAAGAACCATAAAGTTATTCAAAGAATAATTCCTTGCAGTGAATGCAAATCCAACTAAAATACAGAGTTCCATGTTGATTTTTTCAGGAGGAAGATGGGAAGACATGAGTTGTACACATAACACATTCACAGCAGGGAAATACCAAGTAAGAAAGGACCCTTCCATCTAGCAGGAAAACCAAGGCCTGGAAACCTAGGCCAGACAGACTGAAAGTAAAGTATCTTTCAAAAAATATAGATATTTATGACTTCAAAAAAACTTTCCTGGGATATACTAGATATATTTTATGATCTCTTAAATCCAAGAGGAAGACATGCTTTAGTCAAACCCATTTTTTTTTAATATAATATAACTGGAGATAGTGTAAAGCTGCATAAGCAGACAAATTGATCATATTCTATGAGTATAAATATATGCAAATTTACCAGAGGCAACATTTCCTTGTCTGCCTGTGGCATGTCTCATTACGAAAATTGCTTGTTAAGAACTATCTTCTAAGGAGGTGGATTGTCATTGTTTAATCTTACCTTAAGGGATATTATGAAAGAAAAGTTTTATCAAACATTTAGAAAGTGTAGTAATGTCTAAAATACAATTTGTCTTGCAAAACTGCAAGTTGCTGAACAGAAAGAAGCCCTTACTTGTTAGATACAAATCTGAGGTAAAATAGAGTGAAGAAATTTAATTCATCTATGTTTTACAAATATCAATAGAATAATCATGAAAATAGTGCCACTATATATGCTTTGAACTCCATATGTGCCTCAGTGCTATTTTTAAAATAACTAGGACCATACTATATCTTCAGATATTTTCTGCTTCTATCAAATAACAACTAATAACTGTTAGCATCCTCCTCTCTTCCATTTTGTAGCATACTTTATCTTCCAGAAGCTTGCTAGGCCAGTTACATTAGCAAAAATAGAGAGTAAATCCATTCAAAACAATGTGACTAAAAGCAGAATCTGTCTGTTTGCTTTTGCATGGTTAGGACAAAAAGCTCTATTGCTGCTTTTACAGCTAAATAACATTTTACAATGAGCTCTGAAAATTTTGGGGAAATTGGATTACAATGTTGGTTTAACATCAGACACACCATTGGTTAGATGTAGGATCACTGCGATGTCCGGTCTCTGAAAACTTTAGTTTTCTTTTTGATATTAAAAAGACCACTGAAGTAATCCACAAAGAGCTTGGGCCTCAGGAAAGAAGTCTGAAAAACAAACACTGTTAAAGATCGGTAAGACACAATTATGTGGCTGACAATTACATGTGATAACAATTAAAATTATCTGATTCCAACCACATGGCATCCTAATACAGCAGATCTCCAAGCAAATAACGTGTCACATAATAGGTTTTGACTGATGTTGTCAGCAGGCTTTTGAACGTTACAGATACCTTCCAATCAATGCCAGAGAAATCAGTGGAGACAACTGACCCCATCCTAAATCGAAATTAATTGCTTGTACCTAAATACCCTAGTTCTAACTGCTTGGTAACCTAAAATTCTTTCTTTTCTGGATGATTAGATACTTGCATACATGGTGTCCAGTTGCTTACTTGCAGTTATAAATAACTTAGTTAATACAGGCATTTGTGGTTTTAATGAAAACCCTAGATGTTTTCTGAGACATCTTTCAGCTACCTGCCAGTACATCTCTGGGAACATAGGTCAGATTACAATCCAGACGAAGCACTCCAAACAATTGCTGAAGTCCATGTGTTGGTTGGCATAGCGGACCTAACCAGGGAGAATAAGGAGCTGCCAAGGAGCTGCCACTGAACAGCATGAGGTTACTTTGCTGCCAACTTTAATTTGCATTTAAAAAAATACGGATGAGTTAATGATTGCTAAACCAACAAATCATCCTCCTATTGGAGGAGCCCCAGAGGACATTCTGTCTCCAGTGGTGATATACCCAGTAAGAAAACACATTGTCACATTGCCTAGAATGGGCATACAAAAAGCAGAGGGGACCGTACCAGGAATTTGTAGTATTTTCATGGTGCCAATCTCCACACATGTTCGTGGCTTAGCCTCCTGCTCCTTATTTTCCTCTAGACCAGTATGAGGGCACAGCCCAAAAACTATTCTTCAGAACTGTGATGCAAGTTTTATTGTTTCCTTCTGTATACTGTTAAGTAGGAAGTGAAACATAATGTCTTAAAAACGAATTGAGGAATAATACCATACATTTGTTAGGAGGACAGTTTTTGCTACCATTGCTGTTTAAAAAAACCCAACATTTTCTACTTTGGCATCTAAATCAGGATTTCAACATCACAGCTGGAAAACCATCTGTCTTTTCTAACCAGGGTTTCCACAAACATAGCTCTCCCACTGTAGGCTGTGGAGTCAACAGCTCATCGAGAATGAAGGCTCAGTTAAGACACTGCAACAGTTTAGGTGGTGGTGTTGAAGGCGAGCAAAAAAACTTACTCGTTATTCACATCAGTTTCACTTGTCTGAAAAAGCAGTGTCCAGCCACAATGCAGGATCCTGCCTGTGTTATAAATATGTGGAGTTTATAACCAATGCATTGTAATTTCCCTATTCTTTAGAACACACTAGGGATGAAGAAAAATATGAAACAACAAAACTCATGAACAGACAATGCAACTCAGCAGGTACTCTTGACACCTCAGCAATTAATGTGTTTCTGTCCTGAGTTAACAGTTCCATCCACAGTGTATGCCATATCTTTCCCTAAATGGCCCTTCCAGTAAGCTATAGTCATTTGACTGCACGATAGATGCCACCCTACTTTGAAGGAAATATACTGGGTTCCAAACAATAAGAAGAATTATCAAGACTTTCCATGTTAAATTAGAATGACATATTGTACCCTGCAAGAAAAATTCCATTTGTTGTAGTTATGCACCAAAACCGTTAGCACCACGGGAGAGTAGGTTCCCCAGAACAGCAAAGCAGCAGCTTGTTGAAGTACACCACACGCATGAAAACTCTCCATATCCTTACAGCTCTAAACTTTCAATGCTAATCAGACAACCACATTCCTTGTCCTGAACTGCAGACAACTCTCAAAAAAATAAGTCATGTGATACTTAAACCTTACAGAGACAAGATCTCAACGTTGTGTAAGAATACATCAGGCAAAAGGACCAAGTCACAAAAAGAACCATTGGCAGAGTGATCAGTAGAGTATGTAAAGAAGTCAAGTTATACAAAAACCTATGTAGCTATGTATCTGTAAAGATGTAGCCACAGTCAAATTATCTGAAGAACTGGGTGAATAGTATGACAGAGATAGTGCATCTGGTATGTGTTTTCCGTGATGTCCTACACTATACATTCAGAAGCTACTTCACAAGTACAACATTTGTGCAGCTGAAGCATGAGCAGAGGTGATTAGCATGGGAGCAGGGCCTCTCATTTTCTTCATGCAGAGCCTAATACAAAAGGACTTTGATCTTTAGGGGGATCTCTACCACAGTACAAAATAATGATGATAATAACACAACAATAATAATAGGTACAGATAGCAATGCTGAACCTTGAACATGTATCCATTATAAACACATAAATATTCAGTTGTCTACCATAACAGCACAGGTCATAGACTCTTTAGCTTCATTTCCCTCCCACACATCCAAAAGTAGGCAGAAAAAATATTGAAATCTATTTATTAGTTGGTAAACAGTATCTTTTCAAATTGGTGTGGCAGACATTTAGGGAATCAGGTTCTGCTAATATGTTCCTGAGAAACAATAATACAATATTAGAACCAAACAGAATATTTGAGCTGTGAAATAATCCACAGAAATAGCCAAAACAGCAGACACTTTCTTTCAAAGCGGTACAGAACAGGTTGTGAAAAATCCAAATTCCCAACAGTGTTTTGAAAAAGTTATCATCTACCTACAAATCAACTCGGAGCCTCAAATTATTAAATTATTATTCTATTGATTTTATATATGACTTTTTGGGTTTGTATGGGATTTTTATTTGGGTGGGGTTTTTTGTGGGGGTTGTTTTTGTTTTGGGGTTTGTTTGTTTGTGGGTTTTTTTTTTTTTAGTTCTGGGGAGTTTGGTTTGGTTAGCTGGTTATTTGTTCGTATTTTTTCTAGAATAAAGGATAAATGACCAGCCTATGGCCTCTGGGCCAGTTTCCAAAGTCCAGAATATCTTATCCAACCAATAGCCACACTTTGCTGTCCTGTTCTTCTCTGAGGCCCTCAGTCACAGGGAAAAGATGAATTGCAAGCTGCTAAACTGGCAAAAAGGTAGCCAGAAGCTTGGTCTTAGCATTGCTTTTGCCCAAGGCCCTGTAGTCTCCACACTAGGAATTCCATCTGTCCTAGGCATGTCCCCACCACACGGTGAACAGATGATGTGAAAAGCCTTGTGATAAAAGTATGAGTGAATTTCAGCTTTGATACAGGCACTACTTGAAACTCCACATCCACTGCCAAAATAAGCATTTTCTGAAGAAAGCACTTGAATTTTAGTTTTCAAATGGATATGCCTCTCATTGAGCCAGAGATTAGAGCGTGTACCTCTCTCAAACCAAAAGGCTGAGATTGACACAAGGACTACAAAGCACATGTTTATGGAGTAAACACAAGTAGTATTTGTTGCCAGATGTAATGTACCAGAATGTGGCTTTGGACATACATGTCAACAGTCTACCATTTTCCTGAAGTTGTATGTAGTGCCTTTGTGTCACAGTGGTTCATCCACAACATCCGTATTTCAGATGCATGCAGAAAAAGAGCATCCCTGCCCTGGGAAATAACACTCCAAGAACAGAGGAGCTAAAAAAGACCCGGAGAGTAAAACATTCAGGAGGTCATCAATAGTAAGATTTTCTGCAGACATGATAGCAGGAGAATAGGTAGGTTGAATGTGGAGAACATAGTGGCCTGGTGAAAGAATTCAGGGATGCCGAATAATACCAGTGGAGCTGCATGGAAGAAGTCAAGTATCTCTGTTATTTTCTGATCAAAAGGAATCAACTGAACTTGAAACTGGCTGAAAAGTGATGAGCTGGTGCTTCAGACAGGGGTTGAAAACTGGGAGGTGGGGCTGCTGGCATAGTTTTGTTTGGCATGGATTCATTGTTCACAAAAAAAAACAATATTCCAAAACTCTTTCCGGGTAGTTATTAATTAGTTTTCTCCCTTGGATTACAACACATATCAACATCAACAATCCTTTTGGCTATGTTGGTCTAGAGCCCTGTTCAGGCTTTCCATGGGGAGTTCCTAAAGAGCTGTCCCACTTAATGCATGTTGAAAGCCTCTTGCCTTGAAAATGTATTTGGGCTGGTGCCTTGAAAGGACATTTGAAACCTGCCCATGCTGCTTTGCTTTTTTTCCTGTTCTTGTTGTCAGGCTCATCATGCTGAGTCATATCTACAGCTAGATCATAATTATTATCCTGAAATGTCAGCAGCTGCTCTTTTCACCCCCCATATGGTGCCACATTTAGGATGAGGTTTCCCTAATGCATAAACAACGACTATAATTGTGGGGTTTGACAACCAAGGTATCACAGAAATGTTATTCTTTTATAAAACCCCCTGCATTTCCACAGTTGTAATGAGGGGGTGGGTCATAATGATCCACATATTTCTTTGTATTTCTCCCCAGAGAAAGTCTATGACATAAGTGAATCCCTGTCAGCATGGCTTTTGGCCATCAGATGTTGTTTCACAAGAGAAACATCGAAAAGCCTTAGTAGCTAATAGCTTTATAACTGTAAAAGCATTATTTGCCTAATTCCAGAGATGGTTATTTGATAGAAAAAAACATGACTTTAACCTCTATTCTCTTAATTTAGATGTAATTTCATTGCAGTCCTTGGATAGCCTTCTCCTTTAACGGTGCTTAAAGTTACAGGCTCTCTTTAAAAGTTAACTAAAAAAAGCTGAGGTATCAGAGAAATAAAAAACAGAACAAACAAACAAAAACCCTAGCAGGACTTGACAACAAGTCATGCAAAGTTCTATTTCTTCTTTCATTTATAGATATACTTCAAAAGTATTTCCACTATCTATTATCTGCGGAGATAGAAGATAAGAGAATAGTGTCAGTGAGAGGGCCGCTGCAGCACCTCCAGTGCTGCAGTCCCAGCACCTGCAGTCCCAGCACCTCCATTCTGTATTTTGATGCCAAATAAAGCAATACAGAGATAAATGAAAGATAAGCAAGTAGAAAAACCTGTAAGGGCAAACACAGGGTGAACATGATTTTTGAAGAGTGGGAGAAGAGGCATAAAGCTGGTGGAAGTAACCACCACCCTTCATCTGAGATAACAGAGCCAAGTAGTTCTTTGATGAGGTAATACAGGTTTCTGAGACAAGGCAAAAGTACACCTTAAATCTTGAATAATGCAGGCAGGTGGTACTGATGGTTATTGCTTTGGGTAAGGGTGTATTTGTGTGTATGCCTGTATAAGAAAAGAAGTTAGCTGAAACAGAAAGAGAAATAAGCTCTAAACACAGCAGCTAAAAGGAAGCAACCTGGGCATAAATGCCTATAGGGAGAACTTACTGGGGGTACCGAACAAAAAAAATGTCATGCTGTAAGCAAAGATACTGTCTTTGTGGTTTTATTGCATCTGCAGAAAGAGAAAAGGGAGTTGGCATGTTCTTCGCAAATAGGTGGAACTGAAACCAAGAAAGAGTCTGACTCCATCAGTGGTTTAGCTTCCTAACCAGAACAAGCTCTGATGTGTGGCCATCTGTGACAAAGGAAGGAATATTATAGATAACAAAGCAGACTAAAGGGAAGACTACAGACAAATGTATCCTGTCCTGAGAAAGCTAAGGATGTTATAATGAATTAAATCTTCTTGTAATGAATTAAATTCATTACAAGTCATTGCAAATGCAAAATGCTTTAACAGATAGAAACACTGACACTATCTATTTTTAACTAAAAGAAACTCTTCTGAAGCTTAAACCTGAGAAGGTTTAACTAACCTGAGAAGACACTATTGCTCTGCAGGACAAGAGGTTCAGGTTCAGTGAGACAGAAGTGGAATGTGAGTTCCAGTGTAATATTCTTCTGTGAGAAAAAAGTCCCTCCAGGCTCACTGTGTAGGTTCTTAGGCCTCATTCTCCAAGCTGGCTTAGACAGCTAAGCCCCAATTATGTGCTTAAGGTCCCATCCACTCCTTCCCCTGAAATAATCAGTGAGACCAGATGTTATGTACCAAATGGTACATAAAATGGCAGAAAGGGGTCTACCTATTTTACTGTTTTCAACCTTTCCTGTGCAAGCCTTTGTGCTGAAGCTACCACATGAGATGGAAACCACTTGGAGAGAAGAGTACAGAAAAGAACTACTTTCTCTGTTGCTGTTCTCTGGGCATTGTTTCATCCACTTGGATGATACTCACCTCCTTAGATTTAGCTGTCTAAGAAATTGGCATCTAGGATAACTCAGTTGTCTATGCCTCCTTTATAATTATGGAGGTAGATGTTCACTCCCAGAAATCTGTCACCATACTCTAACAGATTAATCAAAGTTTGATATCTGTGAAAAATAGTACAGCCTGGCTTTCTCCATTGACTGAAGTGGGAGCCTAGACATTTAGTCACTCTGGATATACTACTTTGTATCCAGAATTGTACACTACTTGTACTATACTAGCTGTACACTACAAGTAGTGTACTACACTACTTGTATCAGACAAGTGACACAATCACTAGTTCTTCTGTACTGGGCTGTGATACACTGCCAAATTTTTCTCTGTGGTTACTCCTGTAACCCTTCTTGTGTGTGACAAAAAAAAAGAGACTGGCAAATGGAATGATTTTATGAGCACAGGAGATCAGACAAGTGTTCTCAGAGAAGAGAGCCACTAGACAGACTGCTTGCATGGGTGTCTCACCTGATGAACAAACCTCATATGGCTTCTTTCCATGAAGAAGCACTGCTTGTCATTCAGTATTCCTCCCTCACAAAAAGTTGTGTGTGGTGGGAAAAAACAAGAGCACTTATGTTGTCTCAAAAAGGTGTGGCTTGTTTAGGTTAGATTTGAGTGCCAGGGTTGTCTGAATGAGGACCAGTAAGAAATGAGAGCATTTTGATCTGTCGGTCACTCTGTAAGAGATAATAGGCAGTTGCTTTATTGTTCCTCCAGCATAATGTACAAGGATGATTTGTAATGAGGTAGAATCTAGAATAAATAGCTCTTGCTGTAATACTTTGCCTTCAGATATCTTAAGAAGTAATCTGCGGTGGGTATGTTTGCTGTAAATCAGAGGCTATGTCTTTGCATTTGGAAGTCACTATTATTATGTTAAAGGGTGTATCCTTTCATAGTTCAAGTATGGCATTTGGAAAGAAGTAATTTCACCTCAGAGTGGAAGCTTCCCTGGGGCACAAATCTTCAACACTGAAATTTTCTATGTGTACTTTGACAAACGCATGCCCAGTGGGCATGTGCCAAATTATGCCTTTGAAGCCATGGAAGCCTTGCTGTGGGAACCTAGAACTTTGAAGAATTTCTCAAGGGAGAGGAATCTATGCCAGCTGGAATCATTTTCTATAGACAAAAATTTAATTGCTAGCTAGCAGCTACTACATTAGAAAGAAATCATTTCAGAGACCTGGAACATGATGGTGTGAACTCTTGTTAGAGGACTTGGGAGGCAGCCTCACTGTGACCCATCCAGACCCCTCTCTTTGCACATTCTTTTTAACTTCACTATTTACTGCCACGGTAAAATGTGAGCATGATTATAAGAACCATCACATCATCAGCATTACTCAGCACCTAAGAAGAAACCGTAAATACTCTGTCTTTGAGAGCAAACCAGCCGAGCAAAGAACAATTTCTTTAGAGCTAACACATACCAACTCAGCAGACTCAGAGACAAGAAATTAACTTGACACAGTAAAATTTATGTACAAGTTCTTCTGCAAGAAATGGTTTATTTCCACAACCCAATGGCAGGACATCACGTTCCTCATTCTCTGAGACATAACCTTGTAGCCCCTGAGGGGCAAGCTCCTCTTTGTCACAGCTGATACCTGTTCTGACCCATGAGCTCTTTTTTGACTTCATCCTTCTTCAGTGCTCTAAAGTAGGTCCTATGCCATCCTTAAATCACACAAAGACACGTGTTATTCTGCCTGATCAATGAAAGAGACAGAAAACTGCTCTAAAATGTTGCTCTAAGAATAGGAAATGTGTGTAACTCACATGTTACTGTACTATTAAGATAATGTTTCTCCACCAAAATAATTATGTTATAAATACAGCACTTCAGATAATAATTAAAAATCTTACTGAGGGAAACTGCCCAGTGAAAGAAGGCTCAGGATATACCTTTACCACTACTCTGAGATTAGAGCTAATTGGCAGACAACAAAGCTTACAAATTCAGAGGTTGATTGGTGTTGTCCTGTCTGCTTTTCTCCACTGACAGGTGAGCACACCTCTCCCTCTGTTACTCTTGTGATTTATTTTTAACTGTATGCAGACCTCCAATAAGATCAGTCTGTCATCATGTTGGACTCTGCACCAGCATGTACTGAGAGCATTTCCACTACACAGTTTACAATCTGGACAGAGAAAGGAGAAGATGGAGGTAAAGGTTTCTCCCTTCTCACATGGGGAACAAATACTCTGATCCATAGATACATTTAGGTGCTTTGCTGATTTGGATCTAGGAGGTCAGACTAACAATGACATTAAAATACCTTCAAGCACCAGTTGCTCTACTCTCTCCATGCACATCCTCTTACTTCAGAAGGGTGAAGAACCAGACCTGTTTCACTACAGTTTGGATCAGTACTGCCACTGTATGCCCAACACTGCTACCAAAAACCTATTCCTGCAATGACCTGCACTGGGGAACTGGTAAAGATTAAAAGCAGTCCAGAAAAAAAAACAAAGCAAACCAAACAAAAAACCTCACATATTTTAAACCAGATTAGCTGCCTTCTCCGGGGTAGCAATCTCATTGCAGCACAGTTGGTTGCACTGGCTTAATTTGCTCACATAACTACACTTTGGGTCACATCAGCCTGTTTGCCCTGGGTAAGAGTGCACACAAGGACAGTCACTGCTGTTCAACTGAGACACAATAGCTTGTTAAATTGTCATAAACTGATCGTAAGTCTGAGTCCCAAATGGCTTACCCGAGGTCACCCAGCAGTTTGAGACACACCCAGAGACAGAACAACATCTCCGGAGTCCAGCCTAGTGTCAAAAACAACGGTGCTTTTCCTCTCTAATTGCAACCAATTGTCACTGTCTTCTGGTGGCTGTAACCAGGAGAAAATGGACATGGGAATGAACTGGGACTGTCCAGTGAGCCCTTCCAGTTTCAGCTGAGGCATGCTGGCAAGACTTCATCAGGAGAACTCCATGGTTTTGCCAGATCCTGTTTCTCCATATGCAACAAGTGATAAGATATTGCTGAGTAACTCCCAGAAAAGTTCTTGTGATACATGTAGGTGTTGCTGCCAGACATGTTCCAGGGAGAGTAGGCATTCGCTGCAGAAATAAAAAAACATTTTTGACCCTAGAGAAGCTTGTTTAATTCAGTGCTTTTCCTATGCACCAGAGCGGTGGAGTGTTACAGTTGGTGCTACACAGTGTTTAATTTATTAGCACTATATTGACCTGAAGAACAACTAACACGGGGGATGTAAAATGAAATAGTGGGGCAGAGGGACCCAGTGCTGGAGAAATGCTGCTTTCCACAAGGCATGTAAACCCTAATTAATAGACAAAGACTCTATTCTTCGCCTGTGTTTAACTCCTCCCCTCTTGCTTCTCTTCCCTTTAACTGTACTCCTTTCCCCCCTCCAGTTTGCAGTAGCATATACAAGGCCTGACAAAAGCTTTCACAAATAAATGGCAACACTCCCACTGACTTCAATGGGCTTTGTAACAAGCAAAGACAGAAGAAAATAGGTGATTATTTTTCCGTTCCAAATGGCAACCCCCCTTCCCCCTCCTCAGTAAAACAATCTATATAGTAGTCTCAAGTGCTTTATATGTGCAGTGCAATAGGCATAATTAATCCAACCCGCTAAACCACTAGCAGCAGTTGGTCTCTCTAATGCTTGGAAAATTATTTTAAATAGACTTCACATCCACAAAATAGTTTTTTTTTTAGATTGTAAATATTGGGGTCAGATAGCAGATGTTAGCAGCATATCTACAGCTACTTCAAAAAGTATGAATTCATACACATAGAAGAACTGGCCCAAACCAGCAATTGCAGAACAGTCAAAATCATTTTGATATCCATGAGCTGTTCATTCAAAACCATAAATATAGGGTCAACCCTGCTGTTGCCCTTCAGCCAATTATCTAGACATGACCTTGATTAATGACTCACCTGGCTCTTTTTTGAATGCAAGCAGATAAGTCTCCATCTATCTTCCTACTCTACAACCAAGCACGAAAAAAATCCTCCATCTCTTCCTCTTGATTCATTGAACTGAGGACTTTACTTGTAGGAGCAGAAATCCTAAGTGTATTTTAAAAGTTATTTTCTTTTTCCTCATCACTGCCTGCAAGTTTGTCTGCTTAACAAAGGGCTATGATACTGGGCAGGGGGGAGGAGAGGGAATCCATTGCTAATTCAGTGTTCTATCATGCTCTGAATATCTGAAATATCTTTGTTCTGAAAAGCTTCAAATTTGTTTGGCAACGCTTGGACAAAAATGATCCAACTGTATTGAAGTTTAGGTCACATGCAAATGCTCTTATTCAAAATGGTGTATGGAATACTATCTTTCTAATCCTACTACTAAAATATGATTTGTGGCTGTTCTTCAGAACGTCTGCCTGATTAAACATCCTTGGAAAAAAATGCATGGGATTGTAATAAAGAATCATAAAAACGTTTCTTTTAATCAGTAATTAAGTAGCAATTAAGCATAATTATTACAATTTGTATCTAATTTATAATATCGGTAGAATGAACAGATGTAATTTATCCTCCAGTAGTCAACAGTGCTTGGCTTAAGCAAAGCCAGCTCACACTTCACATTTGCAACACAAAAAGGATGCTGTGGATGGTGAGCAAATGGGTCTTCCCCAAGGGGTGGGAATATTCAGCTGCGGGGTTGGAACTGCTCAGTCATCTGGAAGCCTGTGAAAATACCTGTACAGACAACGTGACAGTTTCCTACTGCCTTCAGCAAATGAATCTTCCCTTTAAGACAAAAATCTATAGGTTTTTAACCTCATGAGGAGCTGTCACTTTTATGTAGTGGGCACAGTAGCTCTGTTCAATGTTGCAAGCAGCCATTGCAAAATATAACCATAGGCTTTTTAAAAGAAATATTATTAGAACTGGTCAAGTTATTTTCATATGGTGGTTGAGGGGAGTTCTTCACTAACCTGGGAAAAATCATATAGTTTACTGATTAACTCAGAAAAAACATTTTCATTATGAAGTTTAGGTCAATTTTCCTTAACTCCATAGTTTTTAAATACTTTAAAAATATGCGTGTGATCTCCACCTGTCTGGAAGCAGTCAATCTGACTACCTTCTGCCATGATGGTTTCAAATAAAACTGTTATGACATTTTCTTTGTTGTCTGACCTTGCTTAAGGTCTATCTGAGGCACACATGACTTGATGGTAAAAAAATCAGTCTTTATGTGCAGCTGATTGCCACAGAGCTGTGTTTGGGAAGTTATATGGTGGCAGGCCATAAAAGCACCTGAGAGAGTTCTCTGGAATCACTCAGTTCAGAACAGATACATTTACAGCCTAGAAGTTTTATCATTTGCGTAACAGTAGCAAATCCATAAAACAGGCCTCCTGCAAAGATTACCTTCAGAATCTACTTCAAGGAAAAGTAAAAACTATACATTTGATGGATCTGGAATGTTCTTCAAGCTCAGAAGTCTGCATGCATATGCCCTGCTGTTACTCTGTGCTAAGTGATCCCCTAAAGCACTTCTGCTGCTTGAAGATGATGCTTCAGGGAAGCTGCAAAGATGCCCAGAAAGAACTGGAATAAACTAGAATACTAGTATTGAACCTGACCAGCTTGAATCTAGAATTATTTGGAAATTGAAAATGTAAAAGGACTTGTTGAGAAATTAAAATCCAGTTTGCTCAAACCAGTGTTACTTTGGAGAACCAACCAGGTCTTTGGTTTTCTCAGTGGCAGAAGCCTCACACATAGTCTGTGGATCTGTAATCTAAAGATTTCATGAATTCCTAAGCCCTTAGGGACCAATGTAAGTCTGTTAAAAAGATTCTTATACAGCAAAAACCTTACAGTTTTAAAATGAAGTCAAGGGTTTACTGACGGAATGTACCATTAAGACATAGCCATTTGAAAGTGGTAATAAGAAGACAAATGCATATTCAAATGTTTCTCTCTTTAATGTTCCAAGACCTAATCTCTTAAATGAGCCTAATCAGAAAAGAGGCATTCTAATTCTCTTGTGGGGAAGCAAAGGCGCCAGAGATCAAGTGATAACTGGGCTGTGAGTTAAAGCCATTCTCATAAGACTTTGGCTGTGTTTGAACCCAGACTGGAGAGGATTTTTAGGTACTGTTTCTGCCAGAATTCAAATAGAAGACACACTTCTGCTCTTGGGGCACAAAACCAAACTATGGACAACCTTCATTAAAAAAAAACAAAACCCACCTTTAAAAAAATACCAGGCTTGATGATTTTGCTTTGGGTTACATAAAAATCTTTTTCATACACATATACCTTGAAGCTGGAAGAACGATAAGGTTGTGAAGCTAGTCACTCAAAGGGTAGAAAGTGCCAGACATGAGGTTACATATGCAACCCAAATTCAGTTCCTTATGTGAACTCATGATTAGATATGCTTTAATCACATGGCCACATACATTTTTCCACTAGAGAAAGACTGTGACCTTGACAACTTAGAGGAGCAATGCACAATATTATGCTCTGTGTTGGACAGTCCTGACAAAAGACAGAATTACCAGGTCTGCATGGCAAGAAACAGCTTGAGAGACCCAGCTCTGCCCTGAGAGGTGAAGGTGGGAGACTGTGAAGTGCCCTGCTGCCACATCAAGTGGTTCCATCCCTCCACAGTGCCAGTAACTTCCTGCACAGACATGTGAGGAGAAATGGGGCAAGGGAGGTATCAGGTTGGGCCTGCAGCAGCGTGCATGTTACACAGCACCAAGGAAATCGCTGACAAAAAGGGGCAGACTGCAGCCAAGGTTGTTCCCTAGCCTATGACCCGTTTTTTTTCCTGTGGCAATCTCCGTTCACATTACCAGTACAGTACTAAGTACTAAGCACTGACAAAGTTGTGGTGGGTTTTGTTGGGGTTTTGTTGGTTTGGGGTTTTTTTGTTTGTTGGTGGGTTTTTTTGTTGGTTTTGGGTGGTTTTTTGTTTGTTTGTTTGTTTGTTTTGGGGGTTTTTTTGTTTGTTTTTTTGTGTGTGTGTGTTTGTGGGGTTTTTTGTCGCTTCTGGCATTTGCTGGCAGTTCTGTGGCATTTGTCACCTCTTCTCTAAATATTTCTTTGTTCAGCCTTGTGCCTTTGAAACCCAGATTTAGTTATCTTTGCTTTTTCAGGCCTCCCAAAAGTGGTCACTACCTTGAAAGCAAGCATGGACTTACTTAGGCCTGAAGTTTTCCTAAACAAAAGACATTCAAATAATTATGACTAATCATCTGCTGCCTGAAAACGTGCTAGTACTCTCTGAACCGAACTGGGTATTACAGATATTGGGGTTGACTTCCACAATCACTTCAGTGCGGAGGCAATGACTTCCTTGAGCCCAAGTTCCCACAGTAAGGATGGGTGGAAGGCGGGAGCAGGGGAGTGGAAGCCCAGACAGAGGCTCTCATCTCCCAGATAATAGCAGGAGGCTGGGCTGCAGTGGCTTTAATCTCATCCCTCGAATTATAATTTATCCCTTTTTACTGCAGTGAGGCAGCTGGCAAGGGGAGCCGGGCCTCCTCCGAGGGGAGCTCCCCTGCAAGGCGCTCGTTTCGCTGGCGGGGCGACACGGTTTCTGCCGGGATCGCCCGTCAGGCATCAACGCGGGACTTGTGCCATTGCCCAGCATGACAGGACTCGGAGTGCCCGCGGTAGCCAGGCGGGCTGCTGGGGCCAGAGCAGTTCCAGCCCCAGGCGCAGCCGCTGCGGGCCGGGCCGGGGCCGCCCTGAGCCGGGCCGGCGGAGCTGCAGGAGGCAGCTCTTCCCCCGGCGTGGCGCGTTCCCGCCGCCCGCCCGGCGCCAGCCCCGCGAGGCCCGGGAATGCCCCCAGGTGCTCTGCTCTCGGCGCCCCGAGGCCGATCCCAGCCGCTCGCCGGCAGCTTGGCCGGAGCCCGGCGTGGGACGCGGGGAAGGGAGGCCGCGGCTCCCCCGAGGGCCGCTCGCCGCTCCCTCCCCGGGGTGCAGCACCCCGGGGCCCCGCGCTGCTCTGGCCCTTCGGAGCAGGCTCTGGCAGGGAGCGGACTGGGGGATCCAGCCCGAGGAGTCCCTCCAACCCCGAGGGTCACGCGAGCAGGTCGCGGCGCGGAGGGTGCGGGGGTGGTTGATGGGGCCGCTTCCCTGGGCTGGTGGAAGAGCTGGACACAGCTGGATCCTCGGATCCCCGTGTTTAGCCTAATCTAATAGCAGCTGTGATTAGAGTTTATTATTATTATTTGCACGCTGATCTTTTCGGCTGAAGGGAGATTTAAAAATCAATAGTAAAGTCGCATGCCTGACTGCTCGGACACTTATGGAAAAACTGTTGGCCAAGACCAATAAATCAATCCTTCTTTTTCTTTCTCCATCCTGTTTGTTTCTTTTCCGCCTCCAGAATTTTCTTCTTTGCAGAAGGGAACCTACATCTAACAAAGTGCCACTTTGCAATACATAACGCTTGAAGCCAACGTGCTAATTATAGATTAATAGGAGGTGAAATTCTGTTGAAATGACATAGTGAAAAAAATCCAAGCTGATCAAATATAGTATGTCATCAAACATATTATGGTCGCTTAAAATCCTATGTTTAAGAGGACACTGCATAATCTTCTCAACCCCCATGACTCACTGGCACCAGCTTTTCCTCACAGAAGTTAGAATTCGCTTATTTTGTGGTAACCAGGCTCTCAGACCTCTGGGAGTTTATACAGCCCCAGTCAAGGTATGTCCAATATTTCCAGCCTGACACAGCAACAGCCTACAGACAGAACAAGTAAATGAAATGGAAGTGTTTAACAGGCTTCACACGTTTCATTTATTTGGATTTAAACTGAGGAGCTGAGCTGAGCCTTGAATCACCAAAGAAGGAAGAGCATAATTACTTGTCATTATATTCATTCCGATTTATAAATAATGTTTCTGGGCTTTATTTTATTCAATGCTTAATTTAAAAATAATGATTAAATATTAGCCCTTGGGCTACGTGCTGGATTATAGCCAGATGCATTATTACTTCTCCTTGGAACTCCGGAAATATCTAAATGGACTGTGAGGGAAAATGAAGATTTCCCACACAATTAGTTATGATGGAAGGACAGTGCTACGACAAGCATAGATTTTAATTGTTCTAAAACGACAAGGCATTTCACCAGAATCAACACATAAATGTTGGGAGAAATCACATTTGCTCTAAGGTGATGGTGTATGTCCTTGGTATCCCCGCAGAGGAACACGCAGCGCTGCATTCCGGGGTCTGGCTGTATACAAACACACCCGTAAGGAAATCATGGACGTCTGTATATCTGCACGCACACGTAAATTTCTCTAATATGTTTACGTGTTCGGTGCCTCGAACAGCAGCAAAATAAGTGTTGCCTGATTTAGAGCACTTCCCAGATGCTGCAAACACTGATGAACTAAAATCCTTATGTAGAAAAAGAATAGTACCCTCACATGTACACACATACACACCTCGGGATGAAAAAAAGGAGAAGGGAAGAAAAAGAGAAAGAAAGGAGAGGAAAGGGGAACTCGATTTATTCTCATTTGTTTATCTCTAGATTTTCCCCCCTTTCTGCAAATTCATTTGAATAGCTTTCAAGCTGCAAAATGGAAATGTGGCTCCTGCCCTCTATTTCAGCAGCAGCGTCCTGGCAACAGAGCAATTTTCTATCATCAAGGATAAATGGCATCGAACAGAACATTCTGATAAAAAAGAAAAAAAAGCTTTAGCCCAAGAAGCCCATGATTGCTGCCCTTCCTGTCTATCATCCCTTTACAAAATCCTCTCCTCCAAACCTGAGCTGCATGCTGTCAGAGCTAATAATGTCTTCTAAAGAAAAGGGGAAGAAACAGCATTCATGCACAATGTTCCCATTTATTACATAGAGTGCTTATTTAAAAATTGCAAATATCTTTGTTTGGTTCACTGCAAATTAAAACCAAG
Organism: Empidonax traillii; assembly: GCF_003031625.1. NCBI lineage: Eukaryota > Metazoa > Chordata > Aves > Passeriformes > Tyrannidae > Empidonax > Empidonax traillii. Next base: position 1,146,924 of record NW_020955223.1, read on the forward strand.
ATGTAGGAAGTTACACGATGCAACAATTATTCATGTCACAGCAGAGCATCAAACTCTCATATCTGGCTTTTCTATTGGTTAAGGTGTGTGTGTGTGTGCTTGTGCATGCGTTGTGTGTATGTGTGCAATGCAGGGAATATCTCTTGTTGTGAAAATAAAAACCACTTCAGGTAAGTCTGTGTTTTGTTGTTTTAGAGCACGGAGAGGGTGGGGGGATGGAAGTCATTACTGATACGAAGGAGGCAGAGGCTGTGCTGTCTTTGCAGTTCCACGGCGGGGGTTCAGTCCAGGGACCCGCACGAAGCCGTCGGGAAGGATGCTCCGGGAGCGGGGTGCCTCGCCGGGGTGGCGAGGCTCTCCTGGAGCCGGAGCCGCCGCTCAGCCCCCGCTCCTCGCCCCCCAAAACTCGGCGCGAAGGCGGTCCCGGCACGCGTGCGTTCCCGCTGGGTACCAGCGCCGGGAGCCGGCGCTCCCTGCTTGTGAAAGGACCCTCGATAACAAACACAGCTGCAGGAACAGTTCGTCCGAGCGGAACTTCGGCGTTCAGGGATTATTTTGGGGGAAGGGGACAAGCGAGGCGGGGGGGGCGTTACTCTGTGGTCAGAACCCTTGTCCGGCCCTGCCCAGGGGCCAGGGGCAGCAGGGCAGGAATACACCGACGCCCCGTGAGCTGCCCCAGGCCGGGGACAGGCAGGGGACGGCGGAACAATCAGATCCATCACAGCCCGGCCGGTGAGGAGGCAGCACCGGGCTGGGGAGGAGGACAGGGGCGAGGCTGCGGGTGGGGACGGCCCCGTCGGGAGAGCTAAAAACAACCCGTCGGGCGGGATGGTTCACAGGCTGCCTCAGCGCCCCGGGGCTCTCCTTAGCGCGGGCCCTACCGCCCGGGCAGGCGGGCGGGCTGCGGGCCGGGGGGCGGCGGGGCCGGACGGGCCCCAGATCCGTCTCAACCGCCCTCGAGCGCGGGCCCGTCGGGGCCGGCGCCGCGCATGCTCCGCGCCGCGTCACGTGCGCGAGGAGGCCGCGGGGCTCCGCCGGGAGCCCGTCCGGGAGCCCCGGCCTTGGAGCCCGTCCGGGAGCCCTGGCCCTGGCCCCGCCACACCGCACCCAGCCAAGGGGGACGGTGCCCCGAGGCGCCTGCAGGCAGTGCCGTCCAGAGCCCCGGGTATCGCCTTCAGAGCTCTGGGCTCCCTCGACGTGCGCACCGGGAGACGGGAGCGCCGCTCCCCCGCCGCACCCGCAGCTCCGCTTCCCTCGCGGAATTTGCTCGGCCACTCGCGGCTGTCTGTTCGCCGGGCGCGGCCAAGAGCCCTCCGCAAAAAAAAAAAAAAAAAAAAGGGACAAACAAACACCCCAAAATAGCCCACTTAAAAAGCCAGGGTCGAGTCACAGCCGGGAGCCTGGTTTTCCTCCTTTCCTCCTTTTTCTCCTTTCCTCCTTTCCTCTCACACACCGAGGCTGCAACGTCACTGGCTCTTGCTTTGCCCGGTGGACGAAGCAGCACAGCCAGCCCCTACCCAGCTAGTCAGAGTCTTTGAAGTTTAAACCGGTGTCCTGAAAACTTGTACGAAACTTACTTTATTCACGGGCCACAGGGCACCTGACGGAAAAAAAAAAAATTCCAAAGGCACGCAGAATGAATAATTGTCCTCACTTTTAACCATATAACAGAAAATTAAGGGTACATGTAAAGTTTGTCTTAAACTCGGCGAAGTCCATGAAAGACTTCTTGCCCTGCTCTAGATGAGGGTTGCCGGCAGGCCATTTGATTTATTTTGATTTTTCAAAGGAATTGAGAAAGTCGTCCGATTAGCAGTGGTATTATTATAATCTCTGTTCTTAAACCTTGAAACACCCTTGTAAACAATCGGCTCCTTCTCCCAGCCCGGTTCCCACCGCCGTTTAGTAATGACCGGAAGATTTATGAGGCTTTTTTAGCAACACCTGTCTTTTTAAGCTGTCGACACAACCAATTAATACTTTTAATTACCACTACAAGGAAACTAACCAGAACCTTTCTGATTTGATTTCGCCGCTAAATTTTATCCCCTCTGAAGCTGCCCCAATTCGAGGCAGGGCGGCCACAGGGGGGGACTCTTTTTGCTGTGGCTTTATTTTGCCTCGGGCTGGATGGGGGTATGATTTGGTTTGAGTTTATTTCGCTTCTCTTTGCCCCTCTTCATTTGAAGTATTTAACCATCCCTTTCGAGAAGAAAACAAAAGGGCTTGCTGACGGGACCCCAGAACACACAAGTCCTCCGGCTCCCAGAGAACCAGCCTTTCGCACTGGCGGCCCCGGAGACGGCCAGGGAAAGGCTGGAAGAGCCAAACACCGCTTAGGCAAAAGTTGCCATAGAGAAATAGTGCGGGGGCTGGGGGAAGCAATCAGGCTCTCACAAATTCATGGCAGGTTTTGCCAGTCATTTTAATGAAAGAGCGAGCATTCCCTCGACGGAGCCCGGAAGAACAGGGGCAGGGGACACCTGAGTCCCTCAGACCGTGGGACGGTGGATTGAGCGCCGGGCGGGAGCTCCGCTCTCACCTCGGGCCCGGGCTATTCCCTTCCTGCATCCCCATTTCCTCGGGTGTCCCTGCTCTTCACCTGAATAATCCAACAGTTGAGGAGGAGATGGGGCAAAAACTTGAACAGAAAGTGTATTTGCCATTCAAACGGCATGAGTGCGATCAAAAGTTCGCAGATGCTCACGAAAGGTGCCTGCAGGGCACCATCCTCTCTCTCTCCAGAGATGCCCCTTTAGCCATAGGGTGTGTGAGTCTGCCTGAGTGCTCCCCGATCAGCCCAGAGTGCTAGGAAATGGGGCTGCCACGGGACCCCCGGCCTTATTCTGGGCGGATTGCAAAGGGCGTGATCAAACCTTGCCCCCATGCACATGTTTCACATGGCGACGTGAAGTGGGCAGCAGCGTATGGAAATGAAGCGAGAGGACCCAACTCGGGATGCTTAAACCCGGCCCATCCACAGTGAGCTTTTCCCTCTCCCCCAGCCCCCAGCTAATGCATGTGAATTGCTGGAAGTCCCTCCGACCGAATGCCAGAAGCTGGGAAGCAGAAAGCAGTGGTCTTTGGGTTAAACAGGCACCTTCTCCTGGTAATATACCCCGTGCCCTTCCGTGCCCGCTCTCCTTTGTATTATCTCTCATGCTGCCCAGGCCTCGCAGAGTTATGCTGTAAAGGCGATGTCCCACGTTAAAACAATCTGAATTCGCGGACGGATCTTGAATATGAATGAGGTATGTGGTCGTATGACTGCTTTGAAGCCGTACTTCTCCGAATATGGCTTTAATTAAATGTCTTCCGGCTTCAAAAGATTACATGTTGTGCAAAATATATCTTAGCATGAAATTTACTTCCACTATACGAAATTAGGTTACTTATAAATGTCTTCATTTAAAAAAGAAAATCGCTTCTCCTCGTTCTGCTTTCTGTTTTGTTGAACAGAGAGCTCCAACGAGGAAAGAAGGCTGGGATAATATACTTATGGAGGCACGTGTAACAAAACCTGCCAGAAGCAGAGTAAGAGGGCTGCTTGCTGAAATGCAGACAATTCAAAAAAAGGCAAGTTAATTCAGATCTGATTTGTTTCAGATTCAGCTGTCAGAACCCCGGAATATCTCCCGTGCCTCACGCCGTAGATACCTAACGTGCTTCTACCGGCCCCGTCCCCCACCATCCTTTCCTCCTGCGTTTATTCTGTCCGAGGGATGCTCGGGAGAGAGGGGTTGGGGCAAAAAGGTGGAGAAAAGTGACGATCTCCACTAGCGAAAAATAAAAATAATTCTTGTCGGGATGGAGAATAAGGTCGTGGTCACACTAGAACCAGTCAGTCGGGCAAAGCAGTTTCACTCCGCCAGTGAAACCGCTCTCGGTGTCAAGAGCTTTCCCGCTCTATACCCTGGATAGGGGCGGAATTTAGGTTGCTGGAGGCGATGCTCTGTTTGTATGTATCTCTTTACGCCTTCAGATACGGGACCTCACCTAGTTAAGTTTCTATAGAGAGATCAGATAATGCATCCCTTCGGATTATCTTTCTAAATTAACTTTTAGATTTGTTTTTATAGTCCGTTGAGACCCTGACAAAAGAGGCTGTAGCTAGATACAGATACGAGATAAACGTATAAAGCAAGCTCATTACACGGGAATGAGTGAAGAACTCTCCTTGCAATCTCCTCTAGATAACGAGTCTGCCCGAAGAAACAAGTAAAGCCAAGATATTTACTTTTTTTCCTAATAAATAAACTTCAATAACTGCATTGACTTTGCACAATGTTTACTACATTTCCATTCAATGCTTGGGTAAATGCATCCCTAAAGGCAGAGTAAATAATTGCACTGATCTCAACAAGGGGAATGTGTAGACATTTGAAGTGTACTAAAAATAAACGAAGGCGAAAGAGACTGAAGAGAGAGGACACCGCGCTTGTTTGCCGTAATTAAAGCCTCTGCTTTCGCTCTCCGGATTCCGAAACTTCCCGAGCGCAGATGGGATGACACATTTCCCTCGGGTATCACCGGCACAGCACACGAGTGGCCGTGGGGAGCCGCGGCTGGGCTCAGGAGGGCTCGGCGTGGAGCTTGGCTAGGGACTGAGACTGGCCGCTACTGCAGGAGAAATTGCAGCCTCTCTGCTGACTTAAAAGAGCCTCAAATTTCCATTCGCCTCCGAGCTCTTCCAACATGTGCGCTTAAAAGCGGTGGTGGGTTGGGTTTTTTGTTTTGTTTTATTTTTATTTTTATTTTTTTTTATTCGACTGCATCTTCCTCCTCTGCCAGAATAAGATTTTTATTTAATTGTTGGTTTTTTTTTCTTTCATTTGAAAAGAAAACAAAACAACATAAGTCCCCGCTAAAACCAACATCTGCTTCAGCAACACCCGGGCAGGCGGGGACGCCTGCCAAGTGAAAGCCTCACAGGCGGCGGTCTGCAAACCTGCGGCTGCATTCGGGGAGGTCCCCTGAACCTCGGAGGGGAAGGTCTCCCCACGCCACTGCCACGTAAGGCTCCCAGCGGAAGGGCGAAGGAGGCAAAGACTCCCTCTCATACTCTTTACGGCGATCACGTTCGCCGCATGGGCAGAGCGGGAGAGACCTGTCCGCGGGGGTTCAGTTAAGGCGGTGTGGGTGCACCTGACCAGGTGCGAGGAGAGGCGGGCGGCCAGGGACTCCGCGGGAGTTCCGTCCTCCTGCCGGGCAGCCACTCGCCTGAAACCTGATTGCATTTTAAAGCAGGTATCCATCCTCCCCCCACATATCCCCCATCGGGGAAAACAACCAACGACAACATCACGACAAAACATTAACCAAACAAAAAGCCCCAATCTCCGATCCTCTGCAGAGCCACACACTGAATGAATCTGCCTGTAAGGTTTTAATTACAGCCAAGGCTTTGCTACAAATCTGTACAAGTGACAGTGGCTGGTTCCCTCTGGATCTTTCCCCCTCTGACTTTTATTATTTTGACCCAGGCTACAATATATAGAGCGGCGTGTGTGATCCATCTGCAAGGCTGGGCTAGGGTTTACCCTTCCCCCCCACCCCGCCCGCTTCCCTGCCGCTTCCTTCACACTCGCGATATGGAGAACCATTGACGCCTGCCTGTCTATTATAATGTTAGTGGGTTGAAATCCAGAGGAGCCTCTGCTCCGCTCTTGCTCTCGCACTGTCAGCACTCAAATTCCGCAGACTCTCCTCAAAATGGCTCACTTCCAGCTTGAGGAGGTGACCTCCTTTTGCGGGTGCCTTTCCTCACCATTTAGCTGCCATTTAGATGGCATTAGGACATACTGGCAGAAGGAGAGGAGGACGTGTTTTGGGGTAAACAGGCTTGAGAAACCGGTGAAAAAAATGTCATCGGCAGATGCAAGGAGGGATATTTTGTTGTAGCTTCGGGAGCTGTATATAGAGCGGACTGCCATGGGAGGACGGCGGTTGCCGAGCCGAGCCGTGCCGGGCACTCGCCCCGCACACCCGCAGAGCGATGGCGCGCGGGGCGGGGGCGCAGGTTTGTCAGCCGCCACAGCCAAGGTCCAGAAGGGAAAGTCCCGTGTATCTGCGGAGCGAGCCTCTCCGCAAAAACGCATCTGGAGCGGATCGCCACCAGCAGGAATATTCTCTGGTTTTCCGCTTCTCTCGAGACTTTCCGCACACAACTCTGCCGGAGAATCCCGTTCTCTCCCGAACACCTTTCAATTGCTTTGTGGATTCTGTACTGTT
>NW_020955223.1:1153635-1158002 GCF_003031625.1 Empidonax traillii
CCCCCCCCCCCCCCCCCGCATTTCTCTGACACACCAAAAAAATCGTGTTTCAAGATCCACTTCATGCACATGCATGGGCTTCTCGCGGGAAAACACACGCAACAACATAATTCCTGAAATAAGTTTGTCTCGGATCTTCACAGCTACTCTGACCAGCATGAGACAGAAAGCACTCTCCTGGACTCTGATGTGAATTGGGGAGAGGGGATATATAATCCCAGAGCGCAGCCTTCAGCTCCTTCTGCGAGAGCGTCTTGGAGGCGCCTCGCTTAAGGAACAGCGTCAGCTATCGCACCCTTCCCCACAAACCAAAAAACACGCTCAACAAACCGAGAGAGGGACTGCAGAGCCCACCCTTGCAAACACCACAGCAGGACTTCCCGGGAAGGAGGGGATGAGAAACAGAATGGGAATGTTTGTTTTCCCCTGTTGTTATTATTGAACGCATGAATGAATGAATGAATGAATAAATGAATGGAACAGAAGGTGCTCGGAGGCATGTAGGAAGCCTCTGACCGCTTACATTAACTTCCTATTACACCCTAAAAATAGAACCCTGTTTCCTGTTGTTCGTCAGCTCCTTCTGACTGTTGTGTCTGTTGTGTGACATCTTTCGACTCACAACTGTGCCTTTAAACCACACATACACGCTTTGGCCCTTTGAAACTGTTACCCGCAAACATCATTAAAACGACGCGGTTTAGGGTGACACCGAAGACCGGTCTCACGAAGTCACCCAGTCCTGGGGCACAAGGAGCCTGGTGCACGGTGCCACGCTCTTCGGCAGTCAGCGGAGTAGGGGAGGACCGCGGGGGAGGCGGGGAGGGGAAGCAGCGTTGCCCCCGAGGCTCTCAGCCAGCCCAGGCGTGGAGAGGGACTGGCCCCAAGCCTAGTAGGGGTGCAAAGGCCTCGTTGCTCTCCAAGAGAGTGAGGGTGACTTGCGGAGTGCGTTTTCTGGGAATATTAAACCGAGGGGTGAGGAGGGAAGCCCAGCTAGGGCTGTACAGGCAGGGCGCAATGGTACCCACGGTCCAGAGCGTATAGGGCGCGAAGCCATGCGCAGGGCACATGCCCATCGCCCTCGGCCAGGGCTGCAGCCTAGTCCTCCGGTAGCTCCGGCTTGGCCGTGGAAAGAGCAGAGAAGCCAAGAAGGGGGTCACATGCGGTGAATTCCTGCTGCCTTTTCACAGGGAGGGACGGGTGCTCACAGGAGGCGGTGCGGGGGCTCCCGCCTCGGGACAGTCCTTAGCCGCCCCCTAACTCGCTCCTTGCCCCATCTGGCCTGACTCCTGGCCCTCCCGGTCCCGCACAACTCTCGGGAAGCTCACTGAGGCAAGGCAGCTCCCCTCGTGGGCTTCCACCCCTCACTCGTGACTGCTGCCTGCTCGCTTTCGAAAGCACTTCAAGGCACGGGGGCTAGGTGTGGGGTGTCCGTCCTCACCCTTTTTTTCAAGAGTTACCCACCCTGGGAAGTGAGCATCCCACTGCTCCAGTGAGTCCAGAGCTATTTATTCAGGTCTAATTTCTTCAGAAAGAGGCCGGTGACGGAGCTCATCTGTACGCAAGTCAGAGCCAGGGAGGACCGGTGCCCGGCAGCGCGGTCTCCCGGCGGGCGGGGACCTCTCGGGCGCCCCACATCCCCCTCCAAAGCGCGGGCCCGGAGCCTGCCCTACCCTCGGAGAAGAAATATCCCTGCAGCTGCAGCCTCTGCAAGGGCACAGCTTGGGCCCCTATTGCCCCCCACCCCAAGACTCCCGGTGGGCCTAATTAAATTGGGGCAAATAATCGGTGTGAGGTTGGACGGAGTCAACTGTCTTGACGACAGACAAGGATGTCTGAGCACCGCGGAGAAGGAGTAGCGCCAGGTTTCCAGCTCTTCCCTCCGACCGGCGCCCACCGATGACTCGGCGGGAGTTCCGCACCCCCGCACACCGCCTCTCCCCATGGCCCGCATCCGGAGCCGCTGCTTGTCCTGCTCGCCCCGCCACAGCTCGTCTGTCAGCTACGCTGAGCGAGTGATGCACATGTAACTCCATTTGCTGCCTATCGCAGGAAGCAGCTCCTGCAGACTCTCCCTGCCTTTTTTTCTTCTTTTTGTCTGACTCAAACGCCTTCTTCCCTTCGCGAAGGCGGTATCTAGGTGTTATTTCAAAGTGGTCCCCTCTCCTGCTCAACTTTTTCCCAATCCCGGGTTAGCATGCATTATGTGGCAGGAATTATTTCGAAACAAGAAAGCAACGTGTTGCAAACACTCCCCAGCCTATTTTCTGACATCTTTTGTTATGCATGCTCTTTCTGCTGGAGAAAATGCTAGTATGTGCACCTGCGGGAAAAAAAAAAAAAAAAAAAAAAAAAAAAAAAAAAAAAAAAAAAAAAAAAAAAAAAAAAAAAAAAAAAAAAAAAAAAAAAAAAAAAAAAAAAAAAAAAAAAAAAAGCCTTCATGATGTTAACAGCAAGCTGGAGGGTATAAAGCCATAAAACTGCCAAATGTACCTGCTCCTATTGAGTACATTACCTACACCTATGAATAAAGAGTCTCAGTAGGAATTCTTTCCCTTCTCTTCCCCTTTCTCTATATTTTTATTCATTGTAGTTTTGTAAACGCCTGGATCGGGTTACCCTTTCGCGTGTTAAAGTGGAACTCTTGTTAAAAGCCGGAGAACAAGGCAAGACACTTACAACTGCATTCAGAGTTACTGAACCGACTCCAAGGGCTCAAGAAGTGAAACAACGATGAGAGGGTGGGTAAGGGGGTTCAGAACATCCCAGCCACACAGAAAAAAAAGACATCCCTCCCCCATACGCCCCTGAAACAAGCCATATGAACAACAAGCGCCGAGAGACTATGGATTATGCCCTACCAACGATCGAGCATCGCTTCGCATCCCCCTTCCCCCTCTACACTCTCCCCCACCGGTATCCGAGCAGGGGACTCGCATCCTTCGGTTTCCCAGAGCTAATGACCAGGCTATGGAGAAACAAAACTCCAAAATAAATGAAGAAATGGAAAAGAGAAAAAAAAATCCCAGAAAGAAAAATTAAAACGCTCTAAATATTTCCACAAGCGACGCGTTAAAATATATATATATACATATATATATATATATATGCAGAATCTGAAAATCAGTCCCCGGGGAATGTCCCAGTGAGAGGCAGTATCAGGACCTGAGATCGGTCTGGGGAAGTCTCTGGGCTGCTCGTGGTTTTGGAAGCGGCGGCTGCTGGTGCCGGTGTTGGTTTTTAAAGCCCGAAACCTCCAGCCCCTTTCCCCATCTAGAACAACTTTCGGATTTCTCTATGCCTAGCGAGTTCCGCAGGGTCCTTCCTACCTCAGTCCTCTCCAGTGGGGTCTGTCTCTGGAGTTCATGCTTAGCAGGACGCAAGGAGATTTAAGCGAAGCAAAGGGGTAAAAAAGAGAGAGGGGGTGAGGGGGGGGGGGGAGAGAGGAGAGAGGAGAGAGGAGAGAGAGAGATCCTTCGCCGAGCTGGATCAAACTTAATATCTTTCTCTAGTCCATCTTTGAAAGAGAAGTGGTAATACCACCTGGATGTTCGGATATAAATCCCCTTGCAAATAATAAATGGATTAATAATAACAAGGTATGAAGTTCTTTTTATAGAAAAAAGGAGAGAATTGAAACTAAATGCGGCAGTTAGACAACCATTTTGATAAGAGGATAATTGAGGCGACACTGGTGTATAATTAGAGGATAATTTATGCTATATCCACTTTTATTCCACCTCCCAAAATAAACCCAGTCCATAATCATTACAGGCAAATTGTTCTGAATTTTATAGCAGCAATTTGAACAAAGTACTGCAGTTAATCATGGGAGATTTTTGTGTATTCCTGATTAGAAGTCTAATTGCCTCCTTCCAGAAAGTAAAAATAACTGTAAAACGACTCTATTTTTATCATTAACAATGTTGACAATAAAATAAAATCAACTGGAATTGTAATCTAAAGACAAATTTAGGGCGCAGGCACTTTTTTTTCCTTGGGTCGTTTATATCCTAATCAAGCTTTTTGCCAAAACCGCCAACCGCACGTAGCCATTTGCATATATTTGAAAGCCATTACGGGAGCTGCTGCTGCTGTTGCGTTCAGCGGGGAAAAATGCGCTGCGCGTCGCTTCGCCGCAGCGAAAATACCGCGCAAGGAGGCGCAGGGGGGTGGGTGGATGGAGGGGGTCTTGTAGTGGGGGAATGTTTGATTTGGGGGGGAAGGGAGGAAAAGGGGGATGGGGGCAGACGCTCCCCTTTTCCCCACCCGCGCGCGTTTCTTCCACACCCGCGCGGGTGGGGAAAAACGGGAGGGGGGGAAAGGGGGGCGGGCACGGGCAGCGCGCGCTGCCGGCTATGACGTAA
>NW_020955223.1:1158889-1163102 GCF_003031625.1 Empidonax traillii
AAAAAAAAAGAAAAGAAATTAAATTAAATCACCGCCGCCTCTCCAGCGGTGCCGCGGCGGGTAAGGGGAGCGGCGGTGGCTGGGCAGAGAGGAGGCAGAGCGCGGGGGGCGAGCCGGGGAGCGCCGCGCTCTCCCTCCCAAACTTTGATGATGACCATGACTACGATGGCTGACGGGCTGGACGCGCAAGACTCCTCCAAATCCGCTTTCATGGAGTTCGGGCAACAGCAGCCACCGCCGCCGCAGCCGCCGCCGCCGCCCCACTCGCAGCAGAGCTCGCCGGCCATGGCCGGCGCCCACTACCCGCTGCACTGCCTGCACTCCGCCGCCGGCTCGCACCCGCATCACCAGCATCACCATCACAGCTCGCCCTACTCCGGCAGCGCCGGCTCCTACAACCACCGCTCGCTGGCCGCCTACCCCTACGTGAGCCACTCGCAGCACAGTCCTTACCTCCAGTCCTACCACAACAGCAGCGCGGCCAGCCAGACGCGGGCGGACGATGCAGGTGAGCCAGCACCGCTTGCCCAACCCGCTGCCACTTCCTCGCCCCGCTCCCTCCATCCCCGGGCCTCTCTCCGGCCCCCCCGTCCCGGGCACCTGCATAACGACCCCCGCCGTGCCCCCGCTCCCGCCGAGGCAAGGGCCGGCCCTGGGGTGCGCGGGACGGCGGAGATAAAAGGTGGGGGATTTGCTTGTTTCCGCGGCCGCTCCGCGGGCCTACTGCTGCGGTACCGGCGGCGGGGCCGCCGCTCCCCCGCGCTGGTGGCGGCTGCCGGCAGTACCGCGGCGCAGCGCACCGGCGCCTTCCTCGCCCGGCCGGCGACGAGGGGCTGCGACCGGCTCTCCTTTGTTACGGCGGGACCGGCTTTAGGCAAAATTCCTCCTAACACCTGAGGAGTGAAAGTTTCCAGGCGAGCGGGTAGCATTCCGCTCGGGGGCCGTCTGATTTATGGGGTTTTTGGGGTTTTGTTGTTGTGGTGGGGTTTTTTTTTTGGTTTTTTGGGGGGTGTGTTTTTGTTTTTTGTTTTATTTTTTTTTCAAGGAGCCATACGTATCCATCCGGAGGAGCACGATGGGGGAAGGGGGGGGGCAGCGGAGGGGAAAAGCATTGTTAAAAGTCTCGGACTGGTGATTCACTGACCACCAAACTGGCGACGCGAAGTCAATTAGCTCAGTAAAACCTGGATGGTCCTGGAACAAGGCATCCCCTCTCAAAGCCAGCGCCGCGCTTTAAGTTTTTAAAAATATTATTATTATTTGCTCCCCGGGGGCAAGGCAGCGTGCCCACTGTGCCCGGACAGCTGTTTTTTCTCCCGGTAGCTAGGCAGCAGCCTGTGCCGCGCGTGCCTTTAAGGAGATGGAGCTTGTGTGTACGCGATGGGGTTGAACAGGCGTCGGGACAGGCTTCGGCGTTTCTAGGAGCCGTAGCAGCCAAAATACCCGCGTTTAATAGCTAAGGAGGGTGATGTTTCAGCTGTGTTGTTTTGCTTGCAGATCAGCAAAAAACCACAGTGATTGAAAACGGTGAAATCAGATTTAATGGAAAAGGGAAAAAGATTCGGAAGCCTCGAACCATTTACTCTAGTCTACAACTCCAGGCTTTAAATCATCGCTTTCAGCAGACTCAGTACCTGGCACTTCCAGAGAGAGCTGAACTGGCAGCTTCATTAGGACTTACCCAGACACAGGTAATTACTGGGAATCCCAAATCACTGAAATCCTGCTCGAGCAATAAAGGCCAAGCAAAGTATGATGTTCCCTAAACATTTTGACCTCTGTCGGGAACGGTAGAAAAGGTAACGCACACGATCCCCATCTCTGTGTCCTGGGATTTAAACCCACTGTGCGACAGAGACCGGGCTACCTCAGAAGGAGCTGAAAGCGCCTTTCCCTCAGCAGTCTGGCCAGCAAGCGCTCCTTTTTGATGCCACACATAACATTTTAAAATTGACTGTATTTTCGGATAATTCCAGCACGGAGATACAATTGCCCAGCTGTGAAAAGGAGAACAAAACAAAGGCAAGGAATCGCTGGGCCTGAGGTAGAGCTAAAAGCAAAGCTGCCTCGTAGCAACGTATATAGGTAGAAGGGAAGCAGGAACGCGTTAGGAAATACCTGTAAAATCAATAGTTAATTCACCCTGGATGACTAACGCAAATGCAGTGGTTAGCCTTGGGCAAAATGTACGGAAGGTGATAATAGATCTGAGGATCAAAGACAGCCGTGTACAAAATTATGGCAGGTTAAGCCATAGTTAAGTGTGGTTGGAATAGCTGTGCCATCTGCTAATTTAAACTTGAAAGACATGTGAGGCATTACAGGCTTCCCAGGCTGGGGTTTGTGGAGAAGTACATGGATAGATGGGATCAAATCGGGTAAAATGTTATCATGTGAATTTATGAGCTTAACAAATAACTTCGGGATTTTATCATTGCCATTGGTAACAGTTGCTTCCAGCCAGCGATTTTTAAATACTCAGCAAATATTAATGATGGGAATAGACCTGATGGTTTTGCAAATGGGATTTTAGTATCCTTAGCTTGCACACTCTGTCTCACTGTTGTCTCTCTTTCTCTCTCACACACATAGATTTGTTTTAGGGGCCCAATTCTGAGCATACTAGTAGAGGAGCACCCCTGCTTATCCCCGAACATTATGTCTGCAAAGTTTGCGAGGTCAAATACACATGGGGGTTTTGTTTTCTTTGTTTGATTGATTTAAAAAATATGTTTTGTATATATGTCTATAGACGTATATATAATTTCTATAATAATTCTGATCTGCCAGTGAGCCCGATCCTTGCATACCTTATTGAGTACAGGCTCCTGTTCTGCTGGGTTAGGAGCAGGATGAGACCCAAAGCAATCTTGATACCCAATTACTAGCTGAGATAATAAAATTATTATTTCTTTAAATATATATATTAAAATAAAGCCACAACCCTGGTTACATTGTGCCTTCTCCCCCGTCACAGCAGCATGGACCACTTGAACTGATCATGTGGATTTCGGATGCACGATTTCTTTGTAAGATGCCCTTTGTCTATTGGCTCCTGTATCCTGGCACAAAATCATATGATTGCCTGTGTTTGACAACAGTTTGCCCGAATGATCAAATGACCTCCAAAATTCTGAGTGAGGTGCTAAAGCAGGAGACCTCAGAATATGTAGTCTGTTTCAGCTTGAACAATCTGGCCTGCACAAAGAAAACAATGTTCCAGGCTAAAACCTGCATCCCTCTTGCTTTCCAGCTCTGGTCTGCCTCCCCTGTTCTTTCCAGCGGCATCCAGAGCCCAAGAGCAACCGTAGCTACCCTTCCTTCTTCCCTCCCTATCCCCAGCTCCACACCCGACTGGCGTGTGCGCTCAAGACCTTCTCTGGAGCAGACCCACGGACCCCGGGGTCTCCCCTGCTGTGCCCTGGGCACTGACGGCAGCCTAATATCTGCTGCGTTTTGCTTTACAGGTGAAGATCTGGTTTCAGAACAAGCGCTCCAAATTCAAGAAGCTGCTGAAGCAGGGCAGTAACCCCCACGAGAGCGACCCTCTGCCCGGCTCCGCTGCCCTCTCCCCTCGCTCTCCGGCTCTGCCTCCAGTCTGGGACGTTTCAGCCTCTGCCAAGGGAGTCAATATGCCTCCCAACAGCTACATGCCTGGCTATTCTCACTGGTATTCTTCTCCACATCAAGACACAATGCAGAGACCACAAATGATGTGAATTGTCCAAGAGAAATAATCTCCCAAGAACGCCTCGTCTCGACATGGCAAGAAGTTCCCCTGCTTTGCCAAGCCGTGCCAGCAAACAGGCTCTGTGTGAACTTGTAGATGCGGCAGAGACAGAGTGGCTTTTTTTTTTTTTTTTTTAAGTAACCTCAGCGATTGATCTTGAACAGAAAGACACAATTTTCATTCTGGCGCACAGAAGACACTTCTCTTTAGGATATTTTCCTTTGGACTCCAAGGCACCAGCCTCTTTCTCGGTGGAGTATACGTCAAAAAAACCTTTTTACAGACTTTGCCCACAAGAACCTGAATCTACCATGGCAGCCGTTTTTACTTGTTTAATGAGCTAAAGACATTACATGATGAAAGAGACTAGTCAAAGCTCCTTCATTTTTATTCACCAAATCCGGACTGGGGAAAGGATTAAAAGAGAGAAGAAGGGATTAAAAAAAAAAAAAAAAAAAAAAAAAAAAAAAAAAAAAAAAAAAA